>NC_137972.1:66449380-66681880 GCF_963924665.1 Micromys minutus
GGGGAGGAAAGGGTTTATTCAGCTTACACTTCCATATCCCTGTTCATCACCAAAGAAAGTCAGGACTGGAACCCAAGCAAGTCAGGAAGCAGGAGCTGATTCAGAGGCCATGGAGGGGTGTTGCTTAGTTGCTTGTTTCCCCTGACTTGCTCAGCCTGCTTTCTTATAGAACCCAGGTCTACCAGCCCAGGGATGGCACCACCCATAATGGGCTGGACCCTCCCCCTCTTCACTAGTTGAGAAAATGCCTTACAGCTGGATCTCATGGAGGCATTTCCTCAACTGAGGCTCCTTTCTCTGTGATAACCCCAACTTGTGTCAAGTTGACAGAAAACCAGCCAGTACAATCGACTGAAACATCGACTGAAGACCACAGAACTTTCAGAAGGAATGGTTTCATTTTCTAAGATCAGGCATCAGGGAGACAGGACACCAAAGTAAAAGCAGGAACAGACACAAGAGACATATCGGGCCTTATCCAAACTAAAATGCGGTGGTTTGAGCTATGACCAAGTGTAAAGATCACCAACAGGAGAGAGGGGAAAAATTTGCACATGTCTGAAGAGAGGCATGCATCTAGAGTGCATGGGGAACTCTAGGACTCAGCAGTAAGAGACAACTAAATGTTAAAAATGGGCAAAATGAAGTCCATTTCTCTTCAGAAGATCTATAAGTAGCCATTAAACACACAGAAAGAGGATCAACATAATTAACCGCTGGAAAAGGGCAAACAGATAACACCTCACATCCACTAGGCTGAGGGAGGAGGACCAGAGGGAAGGCGGTTATTTATATGCACATCTATAGGCATATATATATAATGGATGAAGGGAAGAAGTTCCTGCAAAGCTTCAGCATCTGTCTCTTCCATAGGCTCGTGAAAAAGGTCATTAACTTTTTTTTATGTACTGCCATATAATTTAGCTTCTTCCAGTGACCATATAGTATTTTTTTAATTAAGTAGCTGAATGAAATGAAGCATGAATCCTGAAAAGAGATTTCACGGCATCTCCCTAAACATCATGGTTCCATTGGACTAGGTGTATTCACAATTCGCTTGGGCCAGCTCAATCCTTCTGGGATGCAGCCACCATAGCCAGCCTGGGCCAGCCACAGTCCATGTGGCCACCCTGTTTTTAAAAAACCCATTTCCATACTGTGATGGTTTAAATATGCTTGGTCCAGGGAAATGGTACTATTAGGAGGTGTGGCCTTTTTGAAGTAGGTGTGGCCTTGTTGGAGGAAGTATATCACTGTGGGGGTGGGCTTTGAAACCTTCTTCCTAGCCACGTGGAAGTCAGTCTTCTCCTGTTTGCCTTCACACCAAGATGTAGATCTCTCAGCTCCTCCAGCACCACGCCTACCTGAATGCTGCCATGCTTCTGCTGTGATGATAATGGACTGGACCTCAGGATGGTAAGCCATCCCCAACTCACTGTTATCCTTTATAAAAGTTGCCTTGGTCATGGTATCTGTTCACAGTGATGAAAACCCTAGGTCACATGTACTATATAATCCAGTCTCTCAGCAGTTTTAGGACAGAAAGACTCAAACACTTAATGGCCTTCAGCCAAAAAGAACTAAGACCAGTAGGTAGGGATGTGACTACAGGTTTATAAGCTGGTCTCAAAGCCACCATGGTTATAGCCAGCTTTCCTTCTGACTCCTCTATGGGGCTAGGCACACATAGCTCACCCTGGCCAGGAGGCTAGACCCTCCCCTGTCCCACAGCATATAGCCACAGCAAGCCTCACCAACAGGAAGCTCAATTATTCCTACTTCTAAGCCAGAGGGTTTCTGCTGGCACCTTGTTATGGCTTGGGCGTGTTTAATCCTCAATTGTCCTTGTGTGTTGGAGGATTGGTCAGCATGAGGCTTCCTGGGAAGACTGGGATGGTGGGGTGACTGGAGGCAAGGCCTATGGAAGGAAGTCACACTATGCTTTCAGTTCAGAGAGTTTGCTATGAATATGTCCTTTCCCTTTGTGATGCCATCTGATACGCCATCCGCCACACCATGACACAGGTCAGGAGTATTGATGAGTGCAGGTGCCATTCTGTTTTGACTCTTTGACCTTCAAAACCAGGATCTAGATAACCTCTTTATAGGAGTCTACCCTAGGGTATTTTGATATCACAACAGAAAATTCAGACATAGCCTTTATAATTTCTGTAACAATTTGCTTGTTTACCACAGTTGCTCTGTAAACTGTGATCTCACTGCTGTGATGTCATTACTAAGATGGTACTGCTATGATGTCATTACTGTTATGTCACAGTTACGATGTCATTACTGTAATGTCCAGTAATTGGCTGATAATCCCACCACATTATAAACATTAAAATATGCTCTCTGCTCCTCCCTGTTCCAGACAGCCACATCTTCTCGTGCAATGCCAGCCTCGTCCCATAGACAAGATGGTGAAGGTTGGTGTTAACGGATTTGGCTGTATTGGGGACCTGGTTACCAAGGCTGCCTTCTGCTCTGCATCTAGCAAAGTGGAGACTGTTGCCATCAACAACCCCTTCATTGACCTCAACTACATGGTCTACACATTCTAGTATGACTCTACCCATGGCAAATTCTATGGCACAGTCAAGGCTGAGAATGGGAAGCTTGTCATCAACAGGAAGCCCATCACCATCTTCCAGGAGGGAGATCCCAATAACATCAAATGTAGTGATGCTGTTACTGAGTATGTTGCGGAATCTACTGATGTCTTCATCACCATGGATAAGGCCAGGGCCCACTTGAAGGGTGGGGCCGAAAGGGTCATCATCTCCACCCCTTCTGCCGATGCCCCCATGTTTGTGATGAATATGAACCATGAGAAATATGACAACTTGCTCAAGATTGTCAGCAATGCATCCTGCACCACCAACTGATTAGCCCCCCTGGCTAAGGTCATCCATGACAACTTTGGCATCGTGGATGAGCTCATGACCACAGTCCATGCCATCACTGCCACTCAGAAGACTGTGGATGGCCCCTCTGGAAAGCTGTGGCATGACGGCAGTGGAGCAGCCCAGAACATCATCCCTGCATCCACTGGTGCTGCCAAGGCTGTGGGCAAGGTCATCTCAGAGCTGAGTGGGAAGCTCACTGGTATGGCCTTCCATGTTCCTACCCCCAATGTATCTGTTGTGGATCTGACATGCCGCCTGGAGAAATCTCCCAAATATGATGACATCACGAATGTGATGAAGCAGGTAGCTGAGGGCACAAAAGGGTATCCTGGGCTACACTGAGGACCAGGTTGTCTCCTACAACTTCAACAGCAACTCCCACTCTTCCACCTTTGATGCTGGAGCTGGCATTGCTCTCAATGACAACTCTGTGAAGCTCATTTCCTGGTATGATAATGAATACGGCTACAGCAACAGGGTGGTGGACCTCATGGCCTACATGGCCTCTAAGGAGTAAAAAACCATGGATCACCCACCCCCAAGCAAGGACACTGAGAGCAAGAGAGAGGCCCTCAGTTGCTGAGGAGTCCCATCCCAACTCAGCTCCCAACACTGAGCATCTTCCTCACAATTTCTATCCCAGACCCCCATAATAACAGGAGGGGCTTAGGGAGCCCTCCCCACTCTCTTGAATACCATCAATAAAGTTCCAATGCACCCCCTCCAAATTTAAAATAAAGCTGTGTGGTAGGGCTGTTGCCTAGCCTGTGCAAGGCTCCATCCCCTGCACTGCCAACAAATAAAAATATCAAATAACAACAAAAACCAACAGAGATCAGCAGGTTGTCCTGTGAGGTCCATTACACATGCAAGGAAACTACTGGGCAAGTAGGTTCAGCGATGTGCTCAAAATCACCACATATGCAGAGGCAGTGGGGCTCAGATGTAAACATGTAGGACACACAACCCCAGGCCTACTTCTGTTCCATGTGGCCTCCGATAAGAACAGTTTGTGTTTTGCTCTAATTCAGAAAGGTTACATAGGTAGAATGTATCTTTTTCTTACTTAGCTGACAACTTTCATGTTTAAAAAGTAGGAGAATACATATTGCTAGCTTCTGCAGGCCTTAGTTCTGTGAGTTTTGGCTGAATTGGTGTGATATTTACAGATCGGTAGCGAGCTTTACTGAGATGGGTAGAACCTTCTGGTATTTAACCTTTCTTTTATACAGTGTGCTGGAGAAAATTGCCAACACGAGGCCTCAGTGAATGAGGCCAAAAGTTCAGCCTGCTGAATAACTGCTTAATTAGACACCTTTCAGAATACTGTGACCTCTCAGAAAGGTCGGCTCGCTATGACAGCTGTGTGGACGTATGCTGTGGGCGCCAAGCTGCATGCTACGTACAATTAGGACCAACAGAGTTTTAACATATTGGAAATGATGCTCTCTGGCCTTATAGCTTGATTAACAGATGCACTGCTAAAGGGTGCATGACAGAGGAATATTTAAAGTAAAAACCCACTATAGGAATAACTTGTCCTCTCTCTCATGAAATGCAGAACACATTGGGTGGAGGGCAGAGTGGCTTTGCAGGTCAGGCTGAAAGACACAGAGATGCATGAAGAAGGCCTTGGCTAGAGTGTGGTTTGTCCTAGCCCAAAATGGTGGTGTTGGGAGGGAGACCTACTGGGAAGTACTTGGGTAACAGGAATCAACCCCTCCAGAATAAATAGATTAATACTATGTAGAGGGAGCAAGGACTCACTCTAATAAGCAGAGTTAGCTACCACTTGGGGGCAGAGCTGTTAAAAAAGAAAACTAGTTCTGTTCTATCTCCTACAGGCACCCCCTTCTCTTCTGCCATTCACTATGAGGTTTTACAACAGAAGCTAACTGCACACAGCTGTACAATCCTGGGCTCCCACCCTCTGGGAGTGGACACTAAGTAAACTCGCTTTCTTTATAAATTACTTAGTCTTGGCTCTTTTGTTACGGTAAGAGAAAACAGAGGCAGACAGAGACAGAGGTGGGAAAGGAGAATGGGCACCTAAACCAAAAACCAATAGCAACTTCTGTTTATTATGAGTTTCACAATAATATATTGAACCCTAGGCTGTGGTCCCATTCATGCTGAGACAACAAAGAGCCCTCACGATTTATGAAGAAGTGTGTGTTCAGAGATGTTTATTAATAAGCGTGTGACCCCTGCTTTGACCTTACCACTCCCACAGGAACAGAAGTTCTTTTTTTTTTTTTTTAAAGACCCTGGCCATAACACCAGATGAGGGTTACTACACCCTGATCTCTGGGTTAATTAGCAAATTCCATAAGCAAAGAACAGCAGCTTTTCATTTAGAGAAATCTTCTAACAACTTCTATTACAGGGCGACAGGCTTTGCTTTTAGAGTTCTATGTCTGCAGAGCATCCAGCAAGGCAAGGTTTCGCTTATTCAGGGACTCATTCCAGGTGCTCTGAGGGGGGGGCATACTGTATCATAGCATGGAACTCTGCTGTCTGGAGTAAGGCAACAGCAGCAAATATACAGGCTCCCCATCTTCAGAGGGAAGCAGGAGGTCACACCAAGGGTCTCTGGGCAGTCTGGGTTGATAGAACTCATGATTCTCTACCGCAAGGAGCCATTTCTGCTCATCTATATTGGACTGGAGCTTGTTAGAGGGAGGGCTGGACCAAACTCTCTGAAAGGGTCTGGGGCAGGGCAGACAGACTGAAGACACTCACCATCTGCAGGACATCAGCAGAAACCATCTGCATGCAACACATGGCTGTGGCCAAAGCGCACACAATGGTGGAGACGATATTGAGGGCACAGACACCGAAGAGGAGATCCTGCAGGGAAAGAAGGAGGAGGGTCAATTTCTGCTGGCCACAGAGTCCAGGGCATAAGCCTGGGTCTGACACGACACGGGCCCAGCTGCCAGCTGCTTCACAGGTTGGCTTCATGCAAGGCTGTATTTTATTCATACTAAGAATTAGCCTTTAAAATATACGCATTTGTTTATTTCTTTGCCGTGCACCTCAGACTGTTCTTAATACTAAAACAGGTCTTTCATAAATTTTGATAATTGCTAAGAAGTCGGTAAGGCAGCTCAGAAAATATTGGGATATTCATGTAAGAAGGTGGGTAATCCTTATCAATCAGACTGACAGTCGACGCCCTGATGAATGTTTAATAAAAATGTCAAGTTTTTAAATGGCATCTCTTTTATATTTAGGTAAGTGTAGATTCACAAGTAATTGTCAGAGATGATGCGGTGTTATCATGTGTACCCATGGGTAGCATCGTGCAGAATCACAGCTTAGCCCACTATCACAGCCAGGACACTGACAATACAGTCAAGACACTTAACACCATGGGACTCAGATGTTTCTTCTTATCAACGCCCACCTCACCCCACCCCTGCTGCTTTCCACCCCGACTACCTTCCATCAATGACTAGTTTGTTCCACAATACTTGTCTCAAGAACGGTATATGAATAGCACCAGAAAGCGCGAGACGTTTTGCAATGCTTTTTAATTCAGCAGAGTTGTTTGAAGATCCACCATGTCTGTTTCACACATTAACAGTTCATTCCTTTGTATGGATATATAGTATTCCTCCACATAGACGTACCACAGTTGGTTTGACAATTGCCAGTTGAGGAGTGCCTGGGTGATAAGCAATTTTGGGACCAATACAAATAAGACATGCAGGTGTTTATGTGACTGTAGGTTTTTACTTCTCTGTAGCAACCGTTCAAGACAGCAATTGCTGGGTATGGTTATTGCATAGTTGGTTTTGTAAAGAAGAGTCAACCGGCTCTGGCTGGACCATTTTCTATTCACACCCATGACCTGGTTTTCCTACGTCTTTGCAAACATCTTATGAAGCTCCTGTTTTAGCTGTTCTGATGGGTATGCACAGCTTTATTTTTAATTTCCCTGATGCGTTAAAAATGTCAAACAGTTTCTTCTTGCTTGCTATTTGCCTTCTGCCTCCCCTTTAGTTAAATGTCTTTCAGGTTTTGCTCATTTTCCCATTGGCCTGTTTGCCTTTTCATTCCTGGCTTTCAAATGTTCTTTGTATCAGTTCTTTCTCAGGAGCGGAACTTGCAAATTATTTTTCCAAACTGGAACCCATCTTTCTGAGCATGTCCCATGGTACCTGAGGTTTGCAGGCAATAACAAAAATGCCACCAGATGGGTAGCCATAGCAATGGGATATTCGCTTCCCACCTTTGGAGGCTGAGGGTAGGATCTGGTAACCAACTCCGTGCTGTGGCTTCATCTCATGGGCACAGGACATCAAACTCTCTGGGTTCACGAACAGGAACTCAAATCCTTGGAGGACACCACCTTTCTGACCTCATCACTTCCTGGAGGCTAATGTCGTGATAGCATCGTCATACTGGAGTCAGGATCTCAGCATATGAATTTGGAGGAGGAAAATGTCCAGTCCACTGCACATGAGCTTTTCATGGAGGATACATGAGTACGCATGTATTTAGTATTTAGAATACACTTAGTGTTAAGTATGAGCAAACAACACAAGTTTTTATGTTCTAATATCCAATCTCTTCTTCTCTCTTTCTCCCCCTCGCCCTCTCCCCTGCCCTCTTCCCACCCCTCTCTCTGTGGGCTGTGCTTTGGGTACCAAGTCTCTAGCTCTGAACACTTAAACATTTTTACATGTTTCTTTTATAAACATGTAATTTATGTTCTTGTCCATGACCCATTTTGAGTTAATTATTGGATAAGGTTTAGGCTACAGTGCATTTTTAACCTTTTATTTTTAATTTCCATATGCTCATTGTGAGTATAAAGAAATGTGGTTTGTGTGTGTGGTGTGTGTTTGTGTGTATATGTGTGTGTTTGTGTGTGTTTTTATGTGTATATGTGTGTGTTTATGTGTGTGTATGTGTGTCTGTGTGTGTGTTTATGTGTGTGTGTTTATGTATATATGTGTGTGTTTATGTGTATATGTGTGTATGTATATTTGTGTATTTATGTGTGTGTTTATGTGTGTATGTGTATGTATGTGTGTGTTTGTGTGTGTGTGTAGGTGTGTGTGTTTATGTGTGTGTATGTGTGTGTCTGTGTGTGTGTTTATGTGTGTGTTTATGTATATATGTGTGTCTTTATGTGTATATGTGTGTATGTGTATTTGTGTATTTATGTGTGAGTTTATGTGTGTATGTGTATGTATGTGTGTGTGTGTGTGTGTGTAGGTGTGTGTGTTTATGTGTGTGTATGTGTGTGTCTGTGTGTGTGTTTATGTGTGTGTTTATGTATATATGTGTGTCTTTATGTGTATATGTGTATATGTGTGTTTCTGTGTTTATGTGTGTGTTTATGTGTATGTGTGTGTATGTGTGTGTGTTTGTATGTCTGTGTGGTATCTTGTGATCTTGAATCCATTGGTTCTAGTTCTTTGTAAAGGTACTTTGGCATCCTCTATGCAGAGAATCAAGCCATCTGCAAATGTTGCTTCCCTGAAATTTTTCTCATTTTCTTTCCTGTAGCAATAGCTGGGAATCTGACCACTGGGAGTAACAATGAGTCTAAGGAGATGACAAAAGGCGCTTTCAATTACCGTGCTTCATGGCATTATTCTTCATCATTGGGGTCTACTTAATGGCACTGCTCTTTGTTTTAGAGGGTCTACTCTGAGGTATTTAACCATCAAAAGGTAATTTGTTCTTTAGGAAATTCATTTTCAAATCCATGCCATAAACAGGATTCAAAAACCTGACCAAAGATACATCATTCAACTCCAGTGTTTTACAGCAGGAAAAATATACACATCCAAAAAGCTACTGGTAAAGACTATCTTTTCATGAAAGGACGGTGGTTTTGAGGTTACTTGTGATGCTCTACCAAAGGGTGAAGCATCCCTGAGAGGAAATACAAGATGATGTCCTATGTGACCGACATTGTGCATGCACGGTGATCTCCGTGTCCCTCTGTCTGTCTAGTCTAGCAGCAACTGTAGGCCTATAGTCATGAGCCAGTGTTCTGTCTGTCACTGCAGAAATGACTGCCTAGTCCCTTCTCTCAAAACCTCAAGGCCAATTTGTGAGATACAAAAGACAGGTGATTGTAACACTGTTGAGGAGGATAAATTTAGCTCATGGCATTTCACAGTTCTCAAGGTTGTATGGCCTCATGTGAATGTGGAGTCAGAGAAAGGAGCCTGAATTTGAAGATCTAGCAACTCTCAGTCTGAGGCTCATTTTTCCCATCCTCGGGGTAAGACCATCTTGATACCTCTAAACAATGTGAAAATCAGATTCTGCCCTGCCCCATGAGCCCAGACTCTGTGTCTCCAATCCTTTTAAGTGTCTCTTCCCCTGGTGTCTTATTTGGGGTTTCTATTCCGGCACAAACATCATGACCAAGAAGCAAGTTGGGGAGGAAAGGGTTTGTTCAGCTTACACTTCCACATTGCTGCTCAACACCAAAGGAAGTCAGGACTGGAACTCAAGCAGATCAGGAAGCAGGAGCTGATGCAGAGGCCATGGAGGGATGTCACTTACTGTCTTGCTTCCCCTCCCTGGCTTGCTCAGCCTGCTTTCTTATAGAACCCAGGTCGACCAGCCCAGGGATGGCACCACCCACAATGGGCTGGGCCCTCCCCACTTGATCACTAGTTGAGAAAATGCCTTACAGCTGGATCTCATGGAGGCATTTCCTCACCTGAGGCTCCTGATCTGTGATAACTCCAGCTTGTGTCAAGTTGGCACAAAACCAGCCAGTACAATGGCCTCAGTAGTTCCTTTCCCAGCATATTCTAACAGTGTTCAAAAGAATACCAGAAGGACACCCTCCACAGAGCCCATAGTTCTATCTATGTGTGGGTCTCCCATCTCTTGAACTCTATTCTGAGAACTCTTCTCCATGGCTTGGCAAGCTCAGACTTTCAGTTCAGGAGGTCCCAGGGGGACTCCTAAGCTCCTTAACTTAGCATTGAACCCTGGGAAGTTTCTTCAGGAAGTCAGCAGGAGAGGGGACTATGGGACTCCGCTTGTTCTCTGACCTCCATCCTAGGGAGCACAGTCTGTTACTGTGCTCATACATTTGGTGGTTGCTTCAGGCAGGAGGTAAATCCCTGAGCTATACTACCTTGGGAGGCTCTGTGGCATTGTTCTTGTTTCAGACCATGGCAGAGCTCAACAAGCAGTGCAAAGTTGCTAGGGCCACGTCATAGGCTCTCTCTGCTCCTGTAGCCATTCAAGATGGAGCAGGCTAAGAACTCGACCGTGCTAAAGAGAGGATGAGGAGCTTGGGCCGTGTCTCTCGGGAAATGAGAGTCACCAATGGAAATGGCCCATGTTGGGGAAAAAATGGGAACAAGCTCTTCATCTACAAATGAACAAGGAAGTAATTTAAAGGGAGTGGCATCCAACCAGAGCTTCAATGGGACCCAGCGAATATTTGTGGATTGGAATTCTGGAAACACTGAGGGGACTGGTGATGGGCTATTGGAGAGGGCTGTGATCAGAGACCACAGAGGAAGTATGGAGCCAGTGTCTGAGCAAGACTTCAGAGGCCAAGTCTACATCCATGTATCAGCATTGAGCGTGTAGGGGTGTGGGGAATGGAATTCAGAGGAAGAGATGGGGAGGAGGTGATCCTCCTGAGTGTAAAAACAAGACTCCAGCAGCCCCACAGTCAGGTGGTTATGGCCAGTGACCATTTCAAGCAAGTATAGTTGGACATGGAGAGGTTTAATTGCCAGGGTGCTGTTCCACGAACAAACCAGACAACCGCTGGAAAAGTAAGACAGTGACCAGAGCTGTCAGGTCAGAGTGGGAGCTGTCCCATGGCCTTGACCTTGAAGACATTCCCGATGTGTCCAGTGGCCCATATTTACTCACACTTGTCCCTAGATCAGTCACGCTGCAGGGGTTAAGATTCCCCAACCAACGCCCCGTAGAAGATGGGTTTACTGCAATAAAACCAGTACTCTGGAAGATTGTACAGAACTCTTCCAAATTATAATGAAAACAGTGATCCCTATCAATGCAGCCTAGCTAGAAATAGAATAACAACACCAGGAATTTCAACTTTAATGGCCACATGTCCCACTGTCATTGAAACGCATGTTTCAAAAATAGCACTAATTTCGCACACACTCCCACCAGCCTCATAACCTTTTGTTATGAACGTGCTTCCCGAGGCAAACTCTGCTTTATGTCGTGTGAAGTGTGTTTATTTGAAACACAGGCCAAACTGACTCCTTTCCCACCATTTCCCCAGCTGCTTCCGTGTTTGGCTTCTTCCAGCTGCACACCACTGGATTCGGTTTAAGTGTTTCCTTAAAGTCCCTTTCTGCTTTAAGTGACAGCTTTATCCCTGCGACAGCTTTCTCAGGAGAGCTCCGCAGTGCTCAGTTCTATGGTCTGTAAAGTCCCTTCCCGTGGTCAGCCGAAATGACAAGCCTGGAAAGAGCGCGTCTGTCCCCACTGACGCTGAGTCTGACCTTTGCGCACTCTGAAGTTACCCCTCCAAAGTTATTAACACTAACACCGAAGGAACTCGCACACAGACACATGCAGAGAACAAAAAGGGAGAGGAAGAAAACTTCCAGATACTTGGGCACATGATGAACTCTCTGAAAGTTCTCTCCATTCCAAGTAAACCTGGAGACTAACTGCATAGTTTCCAGAGACAGGGTCAGGGGGAGCTCACAGCCCTACACACTAGGACACTCAGACTCAGGCTTTGGTTCCTTTATCTTTCTGGAACTGTTCTTGTGCAGACTACAAACTCTTATGTTATCTACTTGTTCATTTACTCGTTTTTCTCTTCTGATGTGTTCTCTCTTTGAAGGGGGTTTCGTAGGCCATTATCGGCCATATCATGCTGTAAAGCCTCGTGCATGAAGCAGAGACGCAGAGACAATAAATATCTGATGTAACTGAATGTGGGTGATGTTGGGCTTTACCTGGATTGTTCTCTTAGATCCCTACTCCTTGGACTGGTAATTGCCTCGGCATGTCTGACACCAGTCATACGCTCCTACCTGACCTTTACTGGTCTGTGTTACGGGAGGCAGTCTGCCATGGGTGTGGGTATGCCTCCAAGTTCCTGCTGACTGAGACCTTGGCTGCTCCGCACAGCTCACTTTCCTGGGCTGAGTTGCAATAAGCCTTCTGAAGGAAGAGAAGCGAGGTGACATGCGCCCAGACAAGGTGTAGGTTTGGTACACAGGCTGATTCCCCAAGTTCCACGTTCCTCCTCTGTCACCTGAGTCACTGTGTACACAGGCATCTATGATGGGACAGACACAATACAGGGGGCAGACACAGATCAACCACTCTCACAGTGAGTGTGAGCAATTAGACTTCCTGTCTCCAAACCCAGGGTCTCCTGTTTTCTGTCATCAAAATAACAGCAACCAGGAACAACAGACTGGTTGATTAGTTTGAAAGGACAGGAAGTCTCAGACCCTATGGTGGAAATACAAAACATTTCTGCTCCATCTTGAAGAACAGCAAGGCCGTGTCTTCTCTCACCGTAGACTGTAGAATGGTTTCTTTAAAACTGGGGACCCTGAACAGTCTTTTGAAAGTGAATAAGCTATTGCATTGTGCTCTTTTAAATTTTAAGTTGAAGATAGAAGGAAATAACTATTTAATATGCTCATTTCTAACCACACACAGAGGGAAAAAATAAATTTAATGTTTTTATTAAGTAATACAGAAAATGACTCAGTAAAATAAGACACACAAAACAACCCTCTTAGTTTTAGTTGTAGTATAATGTATGTATGTGTGTGTGTGTGTGTGTGTGTGTGTGTGTGTGTGTCTGTGTATGTGCATATGTATACTATGACTTCCGTTTTCTACATTTATTTTTTTCAAAGATTTGATAATGGTGTAGCAGGTCCTGACCCACTTAATTTGTTTCTGCAGAAGGCAGGAGCTGGATGCAGAAGTCGGTCTGGATAACTTGAGTTCGAATCCTAGGAAAGGAGCTAAAATTAGGCTGCCCTATAAAAAAGGTGAATGACACCACTTTCTGTTCAAGAACCCAGCATCCTGTTTAGGGCTGCAAAATGGAAGCAGACTGCTCTGGCTCTGAGCACCAAGAGCTGCTCCTCATAGGGGTGCTACGTGGGCAATGGAACTTCAGCTAAGGAGCTATTAGCAGTTGAAAGCTCCTGAGAGAGGGAGCCAGTTTCCCTTTAAAGTGTGGCCCCTGATGGGTCAACTACACTCCTGTGGAAGGATACATCCAAGAGGGGATGAGTGGCACTAACTGTTGGGATTCCGTAAACCCCACGCCTCAGTTACCTGGCAACAGCCAGGTATGCTCCACCCCAGTTACCTGACACTATAAAAGGGGCTGCTTGCCCCCTCCTCTCTCTCTTACACTCTCTTGCTCTTCCCCTCTTGCCCCTCCTTTCCCCCTTCCCTTCCTCCTTCTCTCCAGGTGCTCATGGCCTGCTTCTACTTCTCTACTCTCCTCTCTCTTTCTGCCTCTACTACCCTCTTAACCCCCCGCCCATGACCTGAATACACTCTATTCTGTACTATACTGTCCTGTGGCTGGTCCCTCAGAGGGAACAGATTCCCAACATGGGTTCCCAGACGCATTTTCCTTGCCCCCAGGCCTCGCAGAACCTCTGTGGGCCATATCACCTTCCCCTGCCACTCTCTTCATCCTTCTCCTAACACTGACCAATTCCACAGCATTGTGGAATTGTAAGATGAATAAACCTTTTTCTCTCTAATTTGCTTCTTGGTCATGATGTTTGTGCAGGAATAGAAACCCTGATTAAGACAGGGTATGAGGGTGCAAGGAAACGTAAGCCATGATGCCTGTGTGGAGGTCACAGGGCAACTTTGGGGAGTCAATTCTCTCCTTCTACTGGGAACTCTAGAGATGAACTCACATTGTCAGCCTTGCAAGCACTTTTACCACTGAGCCATCTCCCTGTGGACTTTTCTTCTTGTCATTAATCTTTAAACAACACAGTACAACAATCATCTGCATAGAATTTAACATGGCTGGTATCTTGTTATTCTAAGTCTACATGAAAATACAGGATATATGTTAACACTGCACATTTTCTATAAGGTACTTTGGCATCTTCAGAAATTCCCTGCAGATACTAAGGAACATCAATGTGGCAGAGAGAGGAAATATAGACATATTTGGCAGAAAAGAGTCAAAGAAACATTAGACCTTTATGTGTGACTAACAAGGCAAAAAATAGATTTCTGTGGAAAGAATGAATTAGTCAACAATATCAAAAGAAATACCTATCCATATAACACACATGAAGAGCAATGCCAAACAAAATTGAAAGGTGAATGTGAAGGAAAAGTTAATATATGAGCATATCATATTTGGAAACTAGCAAGCAAAACACACAAAACAATACAGGCACACATACAGACACAGACAGACATACACACAAACACACACATAGGCATACACATACAAACAGGTACATACTTAGGCACAATACACACACAGGCACAGACAGACATACACACAAACACACAGGTACACACTCAGACATATACAAGCACACATATAAATGAACACACACAAACACACACACATAGACACAGACACACACAGACATACACTCAGACACACACAGATGCACACACATGAACAAACAAACAAACAAACAAACAAACAAATAAATAAAGGAAAACAGAGCCAGATTTCAGTAATATCTGAGAGATATTCAAAACCACAAGATAACCGGCTGGGCAGACAGATTCTATAAATAACCATGCCAAGTACTGGGAGCGAGTCAACAAGGATGCTGAGGTATTTCAGCTGGAACCAAACACTGTATATTTGTTATGGAAAATAATCTTTTAAGGCTGACTGTTTCCATCAATCTTCGTGGGCTGTGCTCACCTGGTGGTCTGTACATGAGCACAGAGGTACCCCCTCCAGCCGGCTCTGCTGCCAACAGCAAGGTTACTTCTAAAATCTCATAAGTGCCAGAGGCCATGACAAATCAATAGGAAAGGCTTAGGTCACAATGAACAACACCAGGCCCATCATCTACGTATGGAGAACCAGCAGTGATCTCACAACATCCACTGGGGGGTGAGAATTTAGAGACTGTAAATCCGCAATATGCAATGAAACTTTTGAATAAAAGTCTGAGAGAGGCAGATAGCTCCTTCCCAATATTTGTGAGTTTTGTGTATGCAAATTTGGCTATTGCTAAGATTTATTTTTCACTCCAAAATCTCTCTCTTCTTCTTTCTCTTCATCTCTGTTCCCACCCCTGATTTCCCCCCCCACACACACTGTGCACTGTGTGGGTCTTTGGCATGCTTGCATGTGGTACATGTACCCATGAGTGTGTGCATGTATGTGGAGATCACAGCAGGATGCTCAGTGATCTCCTCTGTCATCCTCTGACTTGAGATGGGGTCTTTCCCTAAGCGTGTCCTCTGGTTTAGATGGCTGACCATGAGTACGCAGGATCTCCCTGCCTTCTCGCCCACGCTGAGACTATGGGCATCTGCAGTCATCCTTGGTTTTTACTTGAGTCCTAGAGCTCCAAACCCCAACTGGAATCTCATACTCACCCATGCCTTTGAGTTCCCCGATGTACCCATTCCCAGTAGGCTAAACAACACAGCACAGTCTTTATGGTTGATTCAGTAACATATGCCTTGGTTGTGTTTTTCTCTTACTGATTTACCCATCCCTGGGGCCATCTCGTAGTGCTGAGTCATATGTATGAGTCATAGTCCTTACGTGTCAGAACGCGATGATATACCTCACATAGAACATAGGTGTCATATGTTCATCTAGGCCTGAACAGCAGCACAGCGGGCCATGAAGTCAATGCTAATAAATCAATGATGTATTGTGGGGCGCCGCCCACACATTCCCACGTGTTCGCCATTACAAGATGGCGCTGATATCCGGCTGGAGTTAGCAGTAAACAAGCCATGTGCGCACAGGCTGGGTAACTTTTCCGCTTCATGAGTTCCGCCTCTTCCGTGGCGTCATAGGGCCTGGTGAGTTTCAACCAATCAGGGGGCTCCGTGTCCAAGGCAAGGACTGATCCCTTTATAAGGGGGTGGGCTGGATAGCTCCCTCTCTCTTCTTCCTCTCTCTTCTTCCCCTCTCTTCCCCTCTCTTCCCCGCTCGTTGGTCCCGCTCCCGTGTGTCTCCGTTCGTGGTCTGGTTCGTGGGCTCGTCCGTCTTGTTCATCGTGTTCGTCTTTTGGTTTTCTCCGCCTTCTTCGTCTTTTCGTCACGTGAAGCAAGTACTGGTTTTCCAGAGCAATAAAGTTTACTGCAGAAGGATTCTATTTCGTGTGCCGCGTCGTTCTTGCAGGCGAGACGGTTGCGCGGGACAATGTATAATGTTTTTATATATAATATTACATGTAATATTACATATAATAAATATATCAAATATATAAACAAATATATAATATACATTTAAACAAAAACACATGCAAAACAAGGTTCTGTATATATCAGTTGGCAAAATGGGTGTGAGCAGGCACTTGGAAGAGTCAAGCCCTGTTATTTTTACCTAGGAGTAATTAGTTGCTATAAAATTTGTTTGTAAAACATAATTACTATGAACAGAAAAAATTAACTGCATTTCTTAAACAAGGCAAAAGGCATAAATTGTAAGAAAAAATGATGAACATGATTGACTATATTAAAACATTAAGATGTCTTACGAGAGAAAAGCATTAAGGCCAAAAAATGAAAGAAAACTAGGCAGCAGATGAAGTTTCTCTCTGCAATACACTCAAAGAAGAAATGATTATTAAACAGAAGGCAAAAGAAACATTTGAAAGTTAAAAGCAAAGAGACAGCTCAATACAAAGGTCGTGAAAAAGATAAACTAAGCCACTCAATTGCCTTAGAACATGAAGCCTCAGGCATTCCCTGTGATCAGGATCAATTAGCCCATCACCACGTTGTCCAGGTCCTCATGCCTGTTTCCCATGCCTTCTGCTATGGCCATCAGGAGAGGACATCATCTAGCTATGAAGCTATGTTCTCCTCCCTGCTTTACTGTGTTTCTCTTGCAATCCTACATGTCTACCATAGAGAGGAAGCCCCCAACCCCACTGGGCCATGATCTTCTGCCCCACAACAGGTCCAAGAGCCAAGTAACCATGGACAGAACCCTCTGAAACCGTAAGCTCACATAAACCCCCCTCTCACACAGTTTGTAACAGGTGTTTGTGATGGGGCGTGTCTTAGTTAGGGTTTTATTACTGTGAACAGACACCATGACCAGGGCAAGTCTTATAAATAAAAACATTTAATTGAGGCTGGCTTACAGGTTCAGAGGTTCAGTCCAGTATCAAGACAGAAGCATGGCAGCATCCAGGTAGGCATAGCGCAGGAGGAGCTGAGAGTTATACATCTTCATCCAAAGGAAGCCAGGAACAGACTGAGCATCCTCAGGCAGCCAATAAGGCCACACCTTCTACTAGTGCCACTCCCTGGGCCAAGCATATGCAAACCATCACAGGGAGGCACACTAATCTGTTCAAATGTTGACTGGAAGGTGGTATGCAGATAAAAAGAAATCAGCAAAAGAATAGAAAACCCTAGACTTAGCTGGGGTAGCTGGGTCAGTTATCATCAAAGGCCTGACTATAAAAAGGAAGGAGCCACATTCTCAAGGTCCAGCCAAAGCATAACCAATAGAGAAGTGCTCCTCCACAGAGCAGTCAAAAAGTGTTTGGGAACACAGAGACAAACATACCGCCCACCTCTTTTACCCTTTCCCTTTCTAGTGTCTCACATGGAGCAAACCCAGCCTAGCGCCAGAGAGAAGAGACCCTAGGGCTTGCAGTATGAAGGGTCAGCCCTGAAGCTCACAGAGAGGCTCAGAGCGCATGGCATGCGCAGGCAATGGGAGGGAGACAACAAGTAATTTGCCCATCTATTGTTTCAGACTTTATCCATGATACATTAACTGAAACAACAACAAAGTTGCTAACGTGGTTAACACAGCTTGCTTCTTTGTATGTGCTTTAAAAAATTACCTGTGGCCCCAAAACATTAAACAGAAAGTTCCAGAAAAACTACTACCAATTTAAAATAATGTATTATGGGGCTGGAAAGATGGCTCAGCGGTTAAGAGCACTGACTGTTCTTCCAGAGGTCCTGAGTTCAAATCCCAGCAACCACATTATTCATATACATATATATGTGAATAATGCCCTCTTCTGGCATGCGATACAGTACTCGTAGATATAAAAATAAATAAAATCTTTAAAAAACGTATTATAGCATATTTACAAAAATAGACAATTTTGCTTTTAGTTCCTGCCAACCTCTCACTTTGCTTACTGTATGAATCAAACTATCATGTAAACACATATGTCTAGGGAACGGCATATGTACCTTGGAACCATCTTTGATTTCAACTATCTCCTGGGAACTTTGGTGTATATTTTCCACATATGTAGGACACTGTTGTGTGGCATAACAATGACTCTGGCTTAAACTTTTTTGCATATAAATAGATATTATCTAAAAAAACTAATATATTGCAGAATTCCTACTTATCTAATCTAATCTATCATGCATGCACCTACCTATAATCTAACAAGTGTATAATATTTTTACAGTGGTCAGGAATTGTTTTGTTAATAAAAAAAAAGGAGTTTATCCTTTTATTGGTTTGAGATGTCCACCGTAGGCACATGCATTTGAATGCTTGGTCCCCAGCTGGTGGCACTGTTTGGGGAGGTTTAGGAGGTGTGGCCTTGCTGGAGGAAGTGTGTCAATGGAAACAGGATTCAAGAGCCTAAGGCCGTGCCTGCTCCCAGTTGGTTCTCTTTGCTTTCAGTTCAACATGTATGTTCTCAGCCTGCTGCCGCCACCTTCATCTCTGCTGTGATGCCTGCTACTTCCTTGTCATGGTGATGCACTCTTATTGCTCTGGGACCTCAAGATCAAATACATCTCCCCTCCTATAAATTCCTTGGATCACAGTGTTTTATCATAGAGATGGGCGAGAAAGCAAGTTCAATCATCTACACCGAACTTCACTGAGCTCAAGGTTCATTTTGTGATCATCAAATTATTGAGGAAACACCTTTTACTGTGCAAAATTCTTCTCAGAGAAACTGCGGGACTCTGTCATAACTCTCTAGATCTGTACTGAATCATCGGTCTTAAAATTGCAGGCTTTCTTGAATAAATGCCAAGGTAGCATAGAAAAGGATGAAAGGAAAACACTAATTAGATTCCAGATGACAAATGTTTAGAGCCAGTCTGCCCTGGGACTTTATGGTGATGAGTACCTTTAGGTTCTTTCTTTGCCAACACAATGTTAAATAAAAATGACAAGTTTGGAGGCAGCCGATTGGGCACTGGGGACTTCAGCTGGAACTACAACCTAGGAGAGGGAGCCCACCATGTGAAGAGCCACCTCCCACAACATGCTTCATACCAGTGTGCCCGTCCAATCTGTCATCTGCTTCACTGTGTATATGTGCATGCCTGTGTGTGCGTGTATGCATGAGCCTGTGCATGCACAATGTTTGACATGTGGTGGCATGAGATGTCTGTGTCTGGCTCTACAGAGACTTAAGGTGAGGCATTCATAATGCCCAGTCATAAAGGTGCCCAAGCAGTAGGTCCTGCAAGGTGAGAAGTTTGTTGTCCATGTCTATGAGAGGGAAGGGAGGTCAGCCCTCATCATAGAACCCAGGGAAGGCGTTCAGGGTGCAATTACTCTGGGGGGGGCTTCCTGACGCTTGGAATAAAGCTGAGCCCTAATTAAGTCTGACACAATGCAGAAAAGAGGCAGGGGAACCCACAGTATCACATTCCTGTCCCTCCATCATGGGAGTCAGGACAGTCCCCCTGAGGTCATGACCTGAGGCTTATGAGGGACAACTATGGCCCAAGAGCAGTGACTGGAAATAATGACTCTGATGTGAGCTCTGAGTGGTGACCTGTGACCTACTGCCTGTGACCTGTGGACAGAGCTACGTGAAAGATGACCCGAGGCAGAAGAGCAAGGTCACAAAAGGGTAAGAACAGGGGTTCGTTGTGACAGCATCTGCTGGAAAATAGCCTGTGTCATTAACTTCTGAAATTCCCTTAACATGTATCTGTTAAATTTCTGCAAGAAAGGCTGTCAGCAGGAATTAAGAAACAATTTGCCATTTTGATATTTACATTAGAAAACATTTAGTTCAAAGCACAACAGTACATTTAAAAGATCCTTAATAAATTTTGACTTAGCTGTCAATAATACAGATGTTTCGGGAAAGAATGCGAATGAAAGATATTAATTAGCTCATTTAAATACATTGTAGCGTTAGCAAGTACTGTGGCCTGAACAGTTTTATCCCCCAGAAATCCATGTTTGGACGATGTTCCTGTCACGGAAATGGTGTCAGGAGATGGGCTCTTTCAGGAAGCAGGTCAGGGGGATGTAGCTCCTGTTGGATTAGTACCCATGTGAGAGACTTGGGAAGAGGACCAACCATTCCTCTTCTCCACTCATGAGCGGGAGAGGAGCCTTTGCCAGAACCTGACCACGCTAATGCTCACACTGCACACTTCCACCTCCATGACGATGACTAGGAGAGGGGGAAAACCGGCAAAGCCATGGGTGTCAGCAACCTCAGAGCTGGAAGGGACACAGGGACAGGTGAATCCCCAGCGTTCACTGGACAACCAGTCTAACTGAAACAGCTCCAGCCAGGTTCAGTGGGGGAGACCCTGTCCCAAAGCATACAATGGACAGCCACAGAGGAAGACATTTGAGGCTGGCCTCTGCAGGCACACGCACATAACATATTCACAGACACACGGTTTTTACAGAGAAGCAGTGTTCTGTTGTTTAAGACATCCGGTATAAGCCCTCTGCTGCAGTTGCCCGAACTGACTGGGGCAGGTGTGTGTTTATCATCTCTATCACTCAGATCAGCCCCACGGCCACTCATCTTCTGACTGCGGGGCCTGTACTATTCGGTACTTCCTGGGGTACATATGCACCCACAAATGCACACCCTGAGCCGTACAGTGAAGGATCACACCTGGTGTTCCTGAACGCAGCATGGAGACATTCAAATCATCCACCCCTGCAGGCGCCTCTCCCTCTCCTCCTCCTGCTGAAAAAGCCAGGGAGCTGTTGTGAACAATCTATTATTCCATCCGCTGTTTTAATCTCCACAGAAGGAAATCTTTTATTTTCACTAGCAATCCCCTTTCCCGTAAGGGCGAAGGTGCTCATAGAAAACGTCTCAGCTGTTCTACGCTAATTACTCACAGGCTAAAACAACGACAACCCACAAGGCATTTTCTTGGCTTTCATGTGGAATGGTTTGCAAGGAAATTTTTTGACAAAACAAATTTGCAGCTGCGAACACCACAGAGCAGGTATTAGCAGGCCGGTCAGGACCTTGCCTGTGTATCAACGCACTCTCCACAATGACCTCAGAGTGCTCTACCAGCACTGAGCAGGCGTACTCAGTTCCATCCCATCACTATGGGGACACTGGTTTTTAACTTGCACTGCCTTCAATTACTGTGTGTCATCTCCCACGGCCAAATAATTTGGCAGGGACACACAGAGGTGCAATGTGTTTGTTCTCAAAACAACCCTGAATGGACCTGTTTTGCTTAGGAATTGAAGGCCAATTAGGTGTGGGCATAACCAAAAGAAAATGTCAATATTGAAGAACTCAATTAGTTAGCCCTCTAAGCCCAGGCTTTCCAGGCTGGGATCGCTCCAGATTCCCAAATCAGCCAGAGCAGCCAATTACTGCCCCTTCGTTAGTTATTGATTCCCCTTGCACCATGAGGAACACAGATGCAGTGTGTAATTGGGCAGTGCTCTATTAATCAGTGTCCGCGTGTCCCGCCTCCGTTAATTCCAGATGGAAACTCTGGGCAGCTGGGCTCGCATGGTGTGCTCCAATGTCTGATGCACTCCCGCAAGAGATGGCTTTTCAGCCACTGGGGATGCCCTAGTGGGACAGGGGAGCAAGGCCCCCTGAGTAGCGCTATGGGGAGGGCAGGGAGCCAGGATGAATGCCTAGAGATGGCAGCCTGTGGGTTGGGCCTTAAGCACAGAGAATGGCTGTGTCTTTACCCAGATTATTTCATCTGCAGAGAGAGGGGTCAGGCAGGTAGAGGAACTATGAGAAATGCAGGACTCAGATCATAGCATTTCCTCTCGGCCAGTGACATCTCAGGCCCACACCTCTGTGTGCATGTGTGCGTGTGTGTGTGCGCGTGCACCCCCAACCCACCTCCACTCCCACTCCACCCCACCCCCATTCTCATGTCCTATATTCCATGGCAACAGAGAAAGACTGACAGGGAGGCCAGAGGGAGCAATGCTTATTCTGGGGAGCAAAGATTGTAATTTGGGTAAACTGAGATAGAGAAGACCTGAATCGTGTCCCACAAAGCAAATACCAGAGACATTTCTTACAGGAGATGTGCACAATAGTTATGCTCAGCAACAATTCACAGGCTGGGGAGAAATGCTAAATTCAAACCGCTTCCTATTGGTTAACAATTGCTATCCCCAGCAGAAGAGACTGCCAGTCACAGACACAGACTTCAGCTGTTTATCTGAAGTCTACTGTTTAACCCTTAGCGGGTATAAGCACAGAGGCCCCTTGTAACATCCCCACCCCTCTTTGGCATAGGTTCCCATGTTCAGTGTCAAGTACGTCTAGGGTTCTCACTCCCCTGTCCACTAGCTGAACCTCTATGCTCTCAGAAGAACTGGAGAGCCGGTTCCACTCTTCCCTGGTGGGGTGCAGACTTCCTGAGCATTGGTAGACCTGCTCCAGCAAGATCTGGCTTCAGTCTCTTGCGGATTATATTCTACAAAGGGTCACCAGCCACTATGGGATTACTCTGTATTCCCCAAAGCCCCCTTGCCTCCCTCCTGTGTCTCTGTCTCTGTAGAACAGCTTCCTGGTAGACTGCCTTCTTTGCTGGGTCTGGGCACTGGTTTAGTTTTCTGATCCCTGGTGCCTAGCTTAGGAAAGGTATTTACTTACTGATACCGTCTGGTTAGGTATCTACTCCTAGGCCAGTCAGCTATGTCCAAGATACTGGATGGACAGAGAGAGCACCTGTACCTGGGTACTCACCAAGCCTGGGTGACTCTAGAGCTCAACCCCGAACAAGTGCAGCAACCCAGTATTTGCTAGAGCCATTTCTATGTGGCCATGACAGAAGACAGTACTGCTCGCTCTCCCCAGGAGAGGTTTCTTGGTCACGCTGCACAAAGTTACACCGGACAGGAAGCCGTCTTCATGCAGGGGTGTGGCTTTGCGTGCTTGCTCACTGCTCTGGGTTTATCATCCTCATCTGTCAGATAATTTAGCCTTTCAACACCAATCCCATCCTCGGGACAGCTCCTTGGAGCATGTGCTGCCATCTATCTGCCCGTGGGATCAAGATGCTCACTAGTGGGGGAGGGGTCTTGGTTCCAGGGGACCTAGGCCATCAGGCCATCTTCCTCTGTCCTCTGACCTCTCTTTCTCCACCTCCCTTTCCCTGCCCAATCACTGGGTAATTAAAATGGGCAGGTTCTATGAAGTCCTGAGTATGTGACTAGGCAGCACTTCTTGGGGGAAGTAGAATTAGCATTAAAATAAGAACAGCTTCAGGACCATCTACACTCCTCTAGATATTATGAAGTGCTCCAAGAAAGTTTCGATGGTTATTCCTGTATTTAAGTTCCCGTTGAGTGAAAACAAAGTTCTAACTGCTTTAAAGTAGGCCTTGGAGCCTCTCATTAGCAATTACTGCAGCAGCTGATAGCTATTCACGAGAGAGAAACTCCATAGCTCAGATTAATCTGTTGCTGGCTGAAAATAGAAAAATACCATTCTTTTATTTAGATGTTAGAGGAACGTTTAAGATTCAGGAAAATAACAGGGACTATTTCAAGTGTTATTTTTGGGAGGAAAAAGCAATCTTAGCTCCTGAGGGGAAAAGTTTGCAAGTAAATACTTATTACATTAGTAAATTCTGAGATACAGACACCTGCGGATCTAACAGCTGCTAGGTTAGGAGACGTGACCTCCCTAGGCAGTAGAGCCCTTGAGTCCCTGAGTCATGTGCAGGAATGTCTATATCATGGGAGAAGCAGTGTCCTTTCTCCTCCATGTCAAAATGGCAATTGACCCTTCACATGACAACAGAATGGTACACGGGATGAAGGGAAACATTGCCTTTTCCAAAACCCACACACTTCAGACTGGGAACCACAGAGCTTTGCCCTTGCACCGTAAAGTACGAATGTCACTCAATGGCTACAGGTTTCATAGGCAGAATCCGTAGCACATGGAAACCTTGGCGCAGGAAACACATCCATCAGAAAGCATTATGTTAGGAAGAGGGCATGCACAATACAGAATATGTGAAAACATGGCTTGCTAGTTTTCAGGTAATTTTTAAAAAAGATACTAAACATATGCAAGAGTGAGCAGGTTTATTTTACAAGTTCAGAAGGGAGTCGGTTCCTCGCTGGGCTCAGCTTTGTTCCAACCACTCATGTGCAGCTTGCAGCGGCTGAGCAATTACCCCCTGCTTGCCTGGGAGTCCCTGCTCCACCTTTGAGCTCTATAGGATTCTGGGATTTAATGTCACATGCCTTGGGGTTTTGTCTGTTAAATGAGACACAATAATGCTTGTGTCTCATAGTGCAGTTTCAAGGGTAATATTAGTCCAGATATGTGTTTCCAGCAATGGCTGGCACACAGCAAGGTTCAATACACACTGCCTATGATTACTGCAAACTGTTAATCACCTGAGTGCCAGAGTCTAAAAACAGAGCCATGTGAGGATGAAGTCAACCGAGCTCATTTAATCCCATGTCTGATGTTCACATTGATTGGGTACTATTGATTATTGGACAGCTGCATGGCTCAAGTGTCCCCACCAAAACATGCTGAGATGTGATCCCTCTTGGGAGGTATTCAGATGCTGAACCTTAAGAGGCAGTTAATGGTCATGAACAGGTTAATCATGCATAGGCTGATTAACAGGTTAATAGACTGTCTCCAGAGCAGAGTGCTACAGAAGCCAATTTGGGTTTTCTTCGATGGCCCAATATACCTTGTCAGCATGTAGCACCAGGCCCTTGCCAATGAGGGAGATGCCAACATTATGCTCTTGAACTCTCTACCCTCTAGAGTTTCGATCAAATTCATTCCTAGGCTTTATCAATTACCCTGTCTTGGGTATTTTATTATAGCTACAAAAAATAAACTAAAACAACGTCTATCCAAAGAATGCTCTTGTGTGGACTGAAGACTATGCCAGATTTGTTTTCTCTGTTTGATCAAATGATCAAATAAGGTTCGGACGTCATCATTAGTCTACTATTTTTCTATCTCTTGAGTGCTCTGTCTCATGGTGACTTGTCTTACCTGAGAAGGTTAAGTATAAGCAAAAGTAGTTTGATTAAAGTCTAGGAAGATTAAGAATGAAGTTTAAAAGAATGAAGAGGCACTCGTGGGAAATAGCAAGAGCACAAAAAACTCATCTGAGTGATCTTATTAACCTTTGCCTCCTGAGTGCTTGGAAAATGTCTCTCATCGGAAGTAACATTCCCAACCTATTAATGGATAGTCTCACACTCCCGTAAAGATGTTAGTATGTCTCTTCCCTCACTCTGCTTGACTGGATAGGTTTCTTCAGTGCCCTCCAGGGCCAAAGCACATTTGGGAAACTAGCAAGAGCTGGCTTATTTGGGAGTCCTCATCTGTGAGGAGGGTCTGAATCATCTCTTGATTGTGGAATGACCAACAGACCTACAATAGCTTGGACTGGAGTAGGAAGTGAGGGTCAGCCAGTGGTGAGTCAGCAGGATCTTGGAAGCTAAGCTCTCAGGGGAAAGGCAACTAGTACCTAAGTGGGTGCATGTGGGTTAGAGTCATCTCAAATATGGAAGGACCAACACAGAGATAGGGACTCTGACTGTAAGAGTGAGTGAATTTTCCAAGGCAACAAACCTCAGCTAGGCAGCTTTAAACAAGGAGGCTCAGACTGTTTGTCTAACAGCTGATGATTATCTACAGACAAAACCAAACTAAAAATATATGTATATTTGAGATAGGGTCTTATGTAGCTCAGGCTAGCCTTGAACTCAAAATCCTGCCTCAGCCTCCTTCCTGCATGTTGGGACAATAGATGCATGCCACTGTCTCAGTCCTAGATTCATATTCGTAACACATACAAAGTTAGACCCCAGATGTTGAAAGGCAAAATTTTGAAACATAAAACCTAGCCATTTCTGTGAATTCAGGACAGGAAAATATTTATTAAAATAAAACACAGAGATGATAGCCACAAAAAAATTGAATTTTTTTTTTTTTTTTTTTTTTTTTGTGTTATGGACAAACAGCGCCCAGACGATGTGGAGGGATGAGGTGTAGACAGGGGGCCACTGGAATGGCAGAGAATTAATTGTCTAGAATAAAGAACAAATACCTTCTGGGAAAACAATGCCATCCTCAGACCAGAGACACAAATAGCCCCATGTCATGTGTAAGGTGAAGGTATCGAGAATTAAAGACATCTCTGCTAAGGCCCATGAGTCTGCAGTTGCCATGGGGAAGACAGGAAGCCTGGCAGGTGCATTCTTCCTCCTGGACAGGTATCTGTGCTGGAGAGACACATAGCCTGAGCCTCCAAGTGCACATGGCTATTGAGTGCCCCACTGCTACACTGAAAAAACTGGAAACCAGCCAGATCTACTCACAAGACATGACAAAGGTTGTAGTGGCCCATGTCTACATGGTGCAGAAACAAGTTGGGTAGAAAGGGACAGTTTCTTATGGTGCCACTAATGGGTGAATGTTCAGATAAGTTTTAGTGAAAGGTACAGCTGTGCAGGGGAATGGTAACAGTCACCCCCCACAATGGTTGCCTCTAGGTAATCATTGATCCCATGGAGGCAGGGAGGGGACACTGAGGTGAGAGGGGTGTCATCTGGGAATGTTACAAGGCTTTACAGTGAAATATGGTCGGTTGGAATGCTTTGCCCCACAAGTTCCTGTGTTTAAAGCTTAACCTTGATGGGTCTGGAGAAGTGGCTTGGTGGTTAAGACTGCTCTGCTCCAGCAGAGGACCTGGGTTGCATTCCCAGCACCCAGATGGCAGCTCACAACTCTCTATAACTCCAGTTCCAGGGGACCTTATACCCTCACATTTGACCTTCATGGTCTCTCGAATACACATGGTGCCCATAAACTCATGCAAGCTCACAGACATACACATGAAATAAAATAAATAATATTAAACCTAAGCTTAAAAATGTACATGTTGAAGGTAGTTGGAGGTAGATTCCTTGTTGGGGTAGGGGTGGGGTGCGAGCCCCACCTGGACAGTATTATTGGCTTTATATAAAAATGGAGACCTGAATTAGCATGCTTGCTCTGTCTTATCATGTGACACCCTCCACCTTACCAGAGATCAAATCCCGCACTTCTGGGCATCCCAGTGTTTAGAACCGTGAGTCAAATATGCTTCTTCTATACTCAAAAGGTACAGGAATCTTCAGTGGGCTGTCAATTCATTTCGGAGGGCAGCTAATACAACCGGTGCTACAAACATTTGTCAGCGTGTACAGCAGACAAAACATGGTACCCTTACCATGCAGTAGAACATAAATGCCAATAACATCCCAGAGCAGGAAGCAGCCAGTGAAAGGGATGCCATTCAGGAGCACAGGGTACTCTCCTCTATAAGGCAGCGTTCTGAAGCTGTGTGATTTTTTTTTTAATGGTTAGGAAATCCCAGGATTTCTAGATGTTCCTTTACACTGGGTTTGTGGTTGCTAGTACACACGGGGCAGCGAGACTGTGGAACCTTTTCATCTCTGACTAGGTACCATATACCAGAGGGATGCATTAGCACCCACCGCATCCCCTTTGGAAGCTCAGGGATGAGAGCTCTTAAGCTGTGTAAAGATGTTCTACAACTACACAGCAGCTCCGTGTAGAATCCCCCTTCTGAGAATGGAATAGAGCGTCCCAGAAGAGGCGTGGATATGAGTGATGTGTGTACAAGTAAGAGTGGTGGAAAAACTGTTTGTGTGTAGGCATGTGTGTCTGTGTGTATGTGTGGTGTGTAGGCATGTGTGTGTAGGCATGAGTGTGTCTGTGTGTGGTGTGCAAGGGTGTACATATGAGGAATGTATGTGGTGTGTGCATGTGTGCATTGTGTATGTATTTGATAAACTGGGGTGTGGGGGGTGTGCCATTTCACACTGCCAGTCAATGGTCAAATGTTATCACAAAATGTTAATCATTTATTTATTCACAGATCGTTTTTATTTCCTTGGCATGAGTAAAAACGTGACGAGATTGGATGATGAGTTGATTTTTTTATGTCTCTATGGTTTTTTTTTAGGAAATGATCTGTCTCTGTCTCTCTGTCTCTGTCAGTGTCTCTGTCTGTCTGTCTCTGTTTTTCTCTCTCCCTCTCCCTCTCCCTCTCCCTCTCCCTCTCTCTCTCCCCCCCCCCCCTCTCTCTCTGAGATAAGACACCTTTAAAGTAAGAGCGCACATATACTCACTCAGAAGCTCATTGGTTTCTTGGGAAATGTAGATCCCCTCACCTGTGGCTTAGCTTTTCTTAGGTTATTTGGCTTAGTGCGGCTTGATAAATTAAATCAGGTACATGAAACAAGTTCTTCTGGCATGTTTTGAATTAGAATCAGGTCCCTTCAATAAAATCACAATGACTTTTGAAATTAGCAAGGATTTTTTTGGGGGGTGGGGGGGCTTATACAGTATAGCACATAATGTGTGTTCCACTAGTTAGTTCTGGCTTTATAATTTAAATTTTTTTTTTTCATTAATACTCAATAGAAAGTGTCACAGGTTTTTGCTGGGTTTGGCTTGGCAAATGCAATCTTCAAATGCTAATTTTTTAAAAAGCTTATCATTTCTTCAGCATCTTATCTTACAAGAGGATCAAAAGTGTTTTATCCAGAAAGATCCGCAGGCTTGATTTCTCAGTTGCACCAACTCACTGCTGTCAAAGGTTTTGCGGAAGCAGATGCCCAAATCCTCATTTTTATATCCTGTTTCCTGACTACTGAAATGAAGAACTGCTCCTTCATCAGGGACAGGGTGGGGACAGTGGAACACTGAGAGACACAAAAAGAACCTGCTTATTTCCCAGATTTGATGGGGACTTAGGGGCTCCTTCTGGCCTTTTCCAAGTTGTAGTCTTGTCCTCCACACAATGGGCACTGGGCACTAGGATGTCACCATGCTCCTCTCTATACAGACCCAAGAATCCTAGCTGGAGTTCTGGTCCCCTTATGTTGTTGGCTCTGTTCTGTCCTCAACTTGGTAGCTGTGTCCTGTGTCCTGAGGTGTTATGTTTAAAAAAACTATCAATATCTTAGAGAGAGAGGGGGGGGGGGTTTCTGACCCCAGGGTTCTCTACTAATGCTTCAGAGTGGCAAAGGGCAGGTCAGAACAGGAAAGGGAAGGGTAGGACTGAGAGGAGCAGAAGGCAGAAAGAGATTTAAGGGCTTCTGGGCCTCCAAACAAGCAAAGACTACATGTCAGCATCTTATTCTGGAGTCCAGGTCCCTTCCTCGTCAGCCACAGGAATAAAGCCCTGGGCTCTTTTCCCTGGCTGGCAGATGTTCAGGTGTAACCTCCTGATGCCACTCAGGAGACAGGGAGTTCACTGTCCCTGGTGACAGGCATTTAGCCAACTCTCACTAAGTCAGTATCAGTTCCTTCTAACACTACCATAATCAAAAATCTTCGACTGTCAAGCCAATTATAAAGGATCTTACCAGCATCAACAGAGTTCATTAGCTACAAGGACGGATAATCTATAATGTAATATGGAGACTTAGATATGGATTGCCACTAATTAGGTAACTAAGACCTCAAATGAGACTATACAAAAGATCAATGAGCCCACTGTAATGGCTGACCCAAACAGAAAGATCAAGGAAACCAATCAAGAAGTATTTCTCCAGCCCCCTCTTCTGCTAGGTAGAGGAATCTTTCCTCAAAGGCTAAACAGGGCTCCCATACACTTCTGTGCAGATCAGTCCTACTAAGAATGGCCCCATTCCCCACCATCCAGATTTGTTCTGGGACCGGAGAGCTATAATGCTAGCAAAGCTCCCTGAGAAGCCATGGCTTCTTAAGACGAAGTCATACATCACAGCATATCTTAAATTTTCAAAAAGCAACATCATGTTAAAAATGACTGTGCCAGTAATTATGAGAAAACCCATCAACACGATGAGATTCATGTGTCTCTTGGAGGAATAAGTATCTGTAATTGTGAAAAGAAAGTTTAAAAAACTTCCTAAGTAAAGCCTACGTAAAGGGTGCACGCTCCTGTTAGCAGTGAGGGGCCAAAAATCAGCTTTAGTGCTTTGAGGGTATCCATGCTGCTCAGAAGAAAGATCTAAGAAATACTTGAAATGGTACAAGTTCCTCTAGGGAAGAGCCACTCAAAGGGAGAAGGCAGCTGCCATCCAAAGGCCCAGCCCGAGGTACATGGGTTCCAGGACGAAAATGAAGAGGGACAAGGGGGCTGCCAGGGCTCAACATCTCACTGAACACAGAGACACTGGAGACAGCCAGTGAGGGTAGCTTCAGGAAGGTAGTGTGAACTGGGGTAGAAAATGCACTTTTAAATGAGAGAAAGATGGTAGTTGTGATATACGGATCAAAGAGAGGCCACAAAATGTGCCCAATAAATGGAACTAGAGGAAATGTGTGTGGGGTGGGAGAGATGGTCCATTAGCTCAGAGTGTGAGAGCTCACCCTGCTCATGCAGAGAACCCAAGCTGAGCTCCCAGACCGGGTGCTGGACAGCTACCTGTAGCTCTAGCCACCGGGGATCTGACACCTTCTTTTGGATTCCTCGGGTACCTGCACTCATTGGCACATGTCTGCACACTGAAACGTATTTTAGGATAACAATAGAAATAAATCCTTAGGAAATGTGTCTGAAATAAAGCAAAATGAAAACACATAAACCCAATGAACACATGGTATCAAGACATACCATAGTGAATAGACCTAAAAATTGGGGGTAAAAAAACCCTATTGAAATCACACCCCCAAACTGGCATGCCAGCTCTAGTGGCAAAGACGGGCAATGAGGAAGGCCATGCAGGTAATTGGCCAGACAGATGGGAACAAGGTGGACTTGGCTATGCTGCGCTAACAACTATCCCAGCAAAACAAGAGCTTACTTTTCATTCACATTGTACACCCAATCTGGGTGACCTGCAGGAGCCTCTGCTTCCTCTGCTGATCCAGCGGATGGGACAGTGACCATTTATAATGTTCAGTTTCTGTGGTAGAGGGACTAGAGCTCTGAAGACTCACCCTACAGTCAAGGTTCAGAAGCAATGTACATAGATTTGCTCACATGCCCTCAGCAACAATGAGGAGCTGAGAAGTACAGCTCTTTGCTGTATGGGAAAAGCTGGGACTTTATAATTAATTAAATAATTTAAATGATTTTTCATTAACTAAAATTAATTAATTTTATTTTATGTGTATGCACCTGAGCATATGTATTACAACGTGTGCCTGCAGAGATCAGTGAAGGTATGTATCCCTGGGGTGCGGGCAAGATCGCAGCTAAAACGGAGCCCAGTCACACCTCAGGCCACGGGGCAACCGGCCAAAGACTAAGAGAAAGATGGAGCCTCTGAGCAGAAATACGTGAACTCACCTGGTCAAAAGAAAGTCAGACAGTAGCTGTAGTGGAAAAGATGGGCAATAAGTAAGACCATACAGGCCAGATGGATGGAAGCAAGAAGGACCAGCCTAGTGGCAACACGAGGAACAGGGAATAAACATGTCACACTAGTCATCAAAAGGCAGGAAGATCACCCAAAGTTCAAGGCCAACCTAGGCTACATAATGAGACCATGTCTTAAAAAAGAGAGAGAGAGAAAAAAAAGCAATCACAGGAATGAAGAAAATAAAAAGTCTCAATACATAGTATCATCAAAATAGCCAAAGCAAAGGATGGTTTGGGAGATGCGGGTTGGCTTACCACTGAGAAGTCCATTTCGTTACCATGTTATCAGACTGCAAAAGACAAGAGTATAAGATCAAAGAGGGAGACAGGAACATATCCTAAACCTTTCCTATTCCAGAAAGGCAGCTGCTGCTGCCCTGCACTGTGGTGGCTTACCAGTTTCTGCCTGAGATCTACAGGATTAAGTAGAGCCCAGAGATTAAGGTGAGTTAACATTTTACTGAGCTCTGCTTTATTCCTGCCTGTTTCAGCTGAAGCCCTTTCCTCTTATCTCAAAAAAGCAAAGGTTTGCAGAGCATGTTTGCAAAGATGTCCTGAGATGTGATTGGCACAGGTATCCTGTTAACCTGCAGAGCCCATTTGCTAAAGAATTACCTAGGGGCTGTTTGCAATAGGTTCAACTCTTATGTATGCTTAAGCTGAAAAAGAAACGTCCCTTCAGTGGTTCAAGACACGGAGACCACCCTAGGATGCTCATATAGAAAGAAAACGAGATGTCAGATGGTCACATAGACAAAGGAATTCATCACTGTTGCTCAAAGTAAAGAAGCCGAAAATCAAATAAACAAACAATCTTCAGGATGGGCGTGGACTCCAGGACTTTAGCACTGTCCACTGCCTGCTGAGATACATCAATAAAGCTCAGTGGTATTTGGTTTTTCCAAGAGCCTGGTTTCTGTAAGTAGGTGAGCTAGGTCGATGCTGTAAGCAACCGACAAGATGCAACATCTACTCATGGACCGGAGTGGACTTTACTATCCAACGGTGGGAATCACTGAGCATTTTGGAGCAAGAAGTACGTGCAAGATCTAAAAATCAGGAGCGGTAAAGGAATGTGTGCCCTTGACACACATTAGGCCATGCTCTGCAGTTTCCTGTTACAGAAAAACCAACCAACCAATCAATCAATCTCAAAGTAGTGCATGGGTTCCACACAATCTCAATCAAAATCCCTGCAGGGCCACCACTGAAACTGACGTGCTTATTCTAAAACAGACCTGGGATAACAGAAACGAGTTCAGAAAATAACAAAACCGGAGGACAGCAAGGAACCACAGACACTCAGTTCCGATCCTCTTCATCTTGCTGATCTCAGGCAAGAGCAAGCTTTTACCCCGGTACCACTACTCCCTATAGAGGCCTCCACAAGGGGATGGGGTAAGAATGTGCTTCTCCTAACTCCAAGTCACTATTATGGCTAAATCATCACTCCCCCCCACCTCAACCATCAATCCTGCCTGTCTCCCTTGAGCCTCCTGCCATCAGCTCTGACAGCCTCTTCCTTGAGAGTATTTTTTTTTTTAAATATCAATATGAAGCTTGGGAGAGCCTTAAACTCTTACCAGTGTCTTGGGTATCTGAATTTACAAGAGGAAGAGCCACCAGCAAGTTCAGACAGTCAGCTAGGCTGGCCAGCCTAGACTTGACTTCCTCAGCTTCCCTTGGCTAATCCATAACCCCGTTCTCTTCTCTTGTCAAGGTAGTAGAACAGCATGTGACGAGACTGCAAAGCCCAGGCCACCTAGGTCTGAGCCCGCACCTTAAAGAAAGCATCATTTTTCCAGACTACTATTACCTTTCAACTCACATCTCTTTACAGGGCTCATGAAATCGTTTTCTGGGTCTCAATGAATAGATTCCAAGGAGAAGCCATGGGCTCTGGGGAACAGACCAAACATTCTCCATAACCCATTATGTAAAAGTAAAACTAAACAAGTAGCAGAATGGTTTGGTTAAATGTTTGCCAAAGGCCCACTGTTAAAAGCTAGGTCCTTGGGGACTGGAGAGATGGCTTAGCAGTTAAGAGCAGCTGGTGTTCTTATAGAGGACCAGGATTTGAGTCTCAGCACCCACACAGCAGTTCATGACTATCTGGAATTCCCATTCCAACATGTTTTGGCTTCTGTGATCATCAGACACATGCAGGCAAATAGTTGTACATATAAAAAATAAATACATATTAAAAACATGGGGATTTAAGGGGACAGACTTTAGATGTTCTCAGGCCACTAGAAAATATCATCCAAGTGGGAGATAGGAGCCTGGCCCTTTTCTTTTCTGCTTCCACATCCCTGCCTGGGGTAAGATGAATATTTTTATCCCACTACACACTCTTGTCATGGTGTGCGGGCTCACCATGGTCCAGAGAAGAAGGTATCATTTGATCACACATTTGGAACACCAAAACTGTACAGCAAACCAAGCTTTTTCTCTCCCAAGTAGATTACTTATTTTTCAATCATGTCAGAGAGTTGATTGACACACACAGGTGGTCCCCAGCCAGAGCCTTGGATTCCCTGAGAGCTTGCAGCCCTCGCAGGAAGTGGTGACCATGTTGTCACTATCGCTACATATGGCCTGACTGTGGAAAGAAGGCATAACTGGGCTTAAGCAGTAACTTAGAAGTTATCAGAATGAAAGCTTAGGGTGAGCAATGTCTGCCTGCTCCCTTTTGCAGTGGGTAGTGGACACCCATGCAGGCCCTGGGCATTGCTCCTGAGCAGACCCCAGCATGTAGGATGGTATGGACAATGAAGTTATGCCATGCAGGACCACAAGATGGTGGTACCAGATACAAGTTGGTACCAGAAAAGCATCTTCATGGACCTGCAATTCTGGACTCCTCCATTTTCACTTTGGTGGGTACCAGGCCTGTAGACTTGGCACAGTTCTCCATGTGGACAAGGCAGGTGTGAGGGAACCTGCCTACAGACTAAGTAAGTACAGTTACACCCAAGTTGCCACCTTTTTTTTCTCCTTCACCTGTTGGAGGTGGCTGTCTTTGGAGACCCACATTCTGCCAAGGACAATAGCCCCCCACATACTGCAAACACAGCCTCACCACCAACCAACCCTTCATGGTAGCAGCACAGCTTTTTGAAACATTTCAGCCACTTTTGTTCATTAACAAGGAAAGACCTATGTTGACTGTTCATACGAAGTTTTAAGCAGCCAGCTTGGGTTTTCGGTAAAGTAACCCTTGTAAGAAGACAGATGGGGAAAGGGTAGTATAGAGAGACTTTCCATTTTATTTCCAAATTAAAAGCTCTCCCCACTTTTATTTTGAGACATTATCTCACTGTGCACCACTGACTGGCCTAGAATTCTGTATGTAAAACAGCTTGGCCTTGAACTTAGAGATCCAGTTGCCTCTGCCTCCTGAGTGCTAGGATTAAAAGTGTACTATCATGCCCAGGTTCTATGTCCCTTTATAAAAGATCAAATACTCTATATGAAAATAGATTACCATAGGAGACTGTAAGATTTTTTTCTTTAAATATCTTTTAATTACTTACTTTATTTATTACTTGTCTTAGTCAGGGTTTCCATTCCTGCACAAACATCATGACCAAGAAGCAAGTTGGGGAGGAAAGGGTTTATTCAGCTTACACTTCCATATTGCTGTTCATCACCAAAGGATGTCAGGACTGGAACCCAAGTAGGTCAGGAAGCAGGAGCTGATGCAGAGGCCATGGAGGGATGTCACTTACTGGCTTGCTTCCTTCCCCTGGCTTGCTCAGCCTGCTTTCTTATAGAACCCAGATCTACCAGCCCAGGGATGGCACCACCCACAATGGGCTGCCTCCCCACTTGATCACTAGTTGAGAAAATGCCTTACAGCTGAATTTCATGGAGGCATTTTCCCAATGGAGGCTGCTTTCTCTGTGATTAACTCCAGCTTGTGTCAAGTTGACACAAAACAAGCCAGTACATCACTTTATTTATTTATTTATTTATTTATTTATTTATTTATTTATTTATTTATTTATTTAATGTGAGTGTGCATGAGCATGTGTGTGAGGAAGAGAGAAGACAGTTTTCTGGAGTCATTTATCTCCTTCCTCCACATGGACCCTGGGGGTCTAACTTGGGTCATTAGCTTGGTGGCAAGGGCATCTCACCTGCCCTAAATATAATTTTTAAAGTAAAATGAATAACCATGTGGTCCTTGTTGGAGTTACAGCAGAGACTGTGAGAAAAAGAGAAGAAATCGTGGCAGCCTCATCTGTGAAGAACTCACTCAACCATTCTTATCAGAGGCAGGGAAATGAGTTACAGCAAAGATGAAAATAGGGACTAGAAAGCAGAGCTTCCAAATAGTCCATAGGCCTTTAAGATGCTCTCTGACGGATGTTCCCTCAGCATCCAAGCACCTGGGTGAATCATGAGTAGAGAGGAATCTATATGCTAATACATCTTCCTTCATGTCTTCAGGAGAGGGAAGAAATGCAAGCACAGGAAGTGCCCAGCCTCACCTTCAAGGTCAGCCTCACAGCATTGCAGTTCTCCTGCAGCGGGTTCAGCTTCAGTGTCTCTCCGAGGTTGCTGCATCCGGAAGAGTGGTGTTGTAGCTCACAGCATACACACACCTCCACGCTGTCGAACTTGATCTAAAGAGGGACACAGACAAGCCTCACCATTTGGCCTCTGATGTATGACATAGTAAGGATATGTGAAATGGATCCCCTGGAAACATGATTACAGCTAAAATAATTTCCATTGACCAGGGTCATGAATGCTACCATGAATTAGTTTAACTTCTTTTTTAAAAAGCAATGGTTAGAAAAGAAAAAAGTAGAGCTGGAGAGATGGCCCAGTGAGTAAAGGGCTTGTCACATACACACCAGTATCTGATTTTGAATCCCCAGAGCTCATGGGAAGCTAGGCAAGGTAGCATGTATCTGTAACATATATGTGTATATCCTTGTCTATGTCTAGAATGCCTATGATGTCTAAGATCATGTCTGTGATGTCTATGATGATGTCTATGATGATGCCTATGATGATGTCTATGATGATGTATGTCTATGATGATGCCTATGATGATGTCTATGATGATGTCCATGATAATGTCTATATCTATGATGTCTATCATGCCTATGATGATGTCTATGATGATGTATATGATGATGTCTATGATGATGTCTATGATGATGTCTATGATGATGCCTATGATGTCTATGATGATGTCTATGATGATGCCTATGATGTCTATGATGATGTCTATGATGATGTCTATGATGATGTCTATGATGATGCCTATGATGTCTATGATGATGTCTATGATGATGTCTATGATGATGCCTATGATGTCTATGATGATGTCTATGATGATGTCTATGATGATGTCTATGATGATGTCTATGATGATGTCTATGATGATGTCTATGTCTATGATGATGCCTATGATGATGTCTTTGATGATGTCTATGATGATGCCTGTGATGTCTATGATGATGCCTATGATGATGTCTTTGATGATGTCTATATCTATGATGTCTATGATGATGCCTATGATGTCTGTGATGTCTATGATGTCTATGATGATGTCTATGTCTATGATGATACCTATGATGATGTCTATGATGATGTCTATGATGATGCCTGTGATGTCTATGTGAGTTAAAATAGCTTGGAAAACAAAGGGGCAGGGAAGGGGAGACAAATGAATTCTAAGAACTTAGAAAAATGGCAATGGCAAAGCAAGAAAAAATATGAGATTTTCAGCTATAGGGAAAAGAGCAGATTTACCAGTGGCTGAGAGAAACCAGGATTTAAGAGAGAGGTGGGGAGGGAGGGAGGGAGGGAGGGAGGAAGGGAGGGAGGGAGGGAGGGAGGGAGGGAGGGAGAAAGAGACAAAAACAAAACAAAATAAAACAAAACCCTGGATATAAAATGCCTAACCAGAAAATATTCACTTAAATCTGGGGGATTTTATTCAAAGCTGATAGAACAAACAGATTCTTTTCCATAGACTAGCAGGTACCCTACTTCCAATCAATCCTGATGAACGTTCCACACCAGGGGACTCACTGACTGTGTTTTAACCCCAGACAAGTATTATCCAAGAATAACTGTAACAAATGATTTTTCATTGTATGGTGGGCTGCAAAGGTCAGTACCACAGACTTCTATGGATCATGCCTGACATTCCTTATCACTGGGTGTGGGGTCATGCCACACCCACAAAGCTAAGCAGTGCTCTGGGACTTACCACAGGATGGTTTTCTTTATAAGACATGTCCCCTGCAGGTAAAGAGCTCAGGTCCCCAGATGCCATATTAGCTTTCCGTTTGACCTATTTGAGATGTGTCTCAAGACAACATCTATGCCAAGCTTTCCCTGAGTTCCTCCGACCCATCCATGCATCATACTTCTGACCTGGGCTTCTGCTTATCAGAAGGGCTTTTGCCTTTTAGCTTTTGCTAGCATGTGTTCCTAGCTTCTCTATACCAGCCCACAGGAGAACAGCTTCAGATTCATCTCAGTGCCCCTCAGGACACAGGGTGGAAGGCTTTCACCAGCCAAAGTGGGCAGAAGAGATGCGATAGGAGCTCTGAGCCTCAAACTTCCCAGTCTCTGTAATTTTGTACCCCACCCCTTCTAGAAGTAACGAATCTTCAGAAAGAGACAGGACTAAGCTCAGGGGAACTGAGGGTATCAGTCCAGGTTTCAGCAGGAGTTTCATGGAATATAACTATATATCTTGTTTGCCCATTGATACATGCACACACGACACTATTATAAAAAGACTGATAGTTTTCAGATCATCCAAATGAAACTTCTACCAACAAGAACATAGGCATTCAAGCTCACCTGCATCTTCACCAGTGCTCCCAGGGTGAAACTAGACACTCACACTCTTGACTGTGGGGTGTATGTATGATGAAACAGCACCACATTTTAGGACATAGGAAAAAGGACATCATTCTTCCCCATGTTCATTACCATTCATCCCATGAAAGCAAACACACACACACACACACACACACACACACACACACACACACACACACACACACACACATTCAGGGTAAACACACACAGAGACCTCCTTCTCTCCACTGCCTAGGAAGCTCACCACATCCCTCCCTGCTTTGACGATCACTCATGTGCTTCTATCTGTATATTTTTACCATTGACATTCTGATGAATTTCATGAGGTTTCCTTGCTTTATGCACTTCACGAGTGTTACTATATTTAGATGCAGTTGAGTGACACTTGTTGGGGCATCCAATTATACAGCACAAATACACTCTGGTTTTTTTTAGTGCCTAATCCACTGATGAACAGTTCAGTTGTTGCCAATGCTTGGTAGTTAAGAGTACTCTGCATTTGTGTCCTAGGACATACACATGGCATTTCATTTGAATATAATATACCTACTGAATAGAGCTATTTAGACTCTAGGGTTCTTTGTAGTAGATAACGCAGGAAAAATTTAAACAGCATCAAGACGATGTCAGCATCCTTACATTTCACATCCTGACTTTTTTAATTTTGGCAGGAATAGTAATGAAGGGAGAACCTCACCAAAATGAGGAATATACACAGACAAGAGATAAAGGAAAGTTTCAGGCCATGGGAAATGAACAAACAGACCACCAAGTCTGTGACCAAGCAAGTCACACTGAAGCAGGAGTCAGAGGCTCTGGGAAATATTTTAAAAATGGAAAACAAAACTTGCATTGAAAGACCTTCGGTCCTTTTGGAGAAACTGATGGGAATTAGAAGCAGGAACATAAGACACTCAACACAGCAAAATAAAACAATTATAACTTCAGAATCCAAGAGCCAGTGCACATAAGTTATACATCGTCTCTTTATCATCTAAGACAATTACTTATAGAGCAAAAGTTTTCAATTTTGGTGATGTATAAATTGTTTACTCTTGAATTCCAATCATTAATGTAAGAACTCTTTGCTGAGCCCTTGATTCTGATGATTTTCACTAATTTTCTTTAAACAATTTTTATCATTGCTTTTTGATTCGCCAGATTTTTCATTTAAGTTTTGTATAAGATAGAAAACTTTGGTTGAGGCTGATTTTGCCTTTAGATGTCTAGTTGATCTAATGATTGTGGAAAGGCCTTCTTTTCTTCACTGCTTTGTCAAAATCAAGCATGCTATATCTATGTGAATCTATTTCTGGCTTCTCTATTTTATCCCACTGGTCGGTCTGTCTATCTGTCTCCACTATACACAGTTTTGATTTCTATACCAATAATATAGGACTGAAATAACTAGATTTTCCCCATTTTATTCTCTTCAAAATTTCTTCTTGCCATATGTGCTTTAGAATATGATTGTCAATGTCTATAATTTTTTGGCTGGGATTTTGATAGAAACCAAATAAACTTACACATCAATTTGGAAAGAACAGACACTGTCCTTATGTTCAAATGCAAGAATAAAGTACATATCTTCACTTTGTTAGTGGATGAGTTTGATATATGCTTTGTTAGACTTATATGAAATTTGAGTAACTATATATGATATTTCACGGTCTCCTGAAATGGAAACTTCTGGTTTCTTTGGAAAGTCATTTATATCAAATGACATTTTGCTGGGGCACATGGGTGAAAGAATGTTTTGCTAAAGCAGATACCAGTAGAAGAATGTTTCGCTATAGCAAATACATGAAAGGACACATGATGTTCAGAAGAAATATAAACATGACCCCACAGACGGTGAGAGCTCAAACATTGGTTTGCTTTGCTCTGCCTCGCTAGTCTTCTCTAACAACATACATGTATTTGTCGGCCTTACATTGCACTGTTGAGCTTCACTTGTGGCCTGTAGTCATAGAGAGGAATTTGCCGCAGAGCTTCTGAGGTTCCTGCAGCTTCTTGCTGTGCTTTTAATGCCTCCAGCCAATTGATGAGCGTTACAGCTTCTTCTGGATTGAACTTTCCTTGCTGGTTCATGTATGGTGACTGCCAAGTAGATTGGACTGCAGCTGCTGGTTTCTGTGTGGTGTTTGCTACTAGGCTGAGGGGCTGATATCCTGATAAAAAAGATTGGACTTGCCCCCAAAGAACTATTTCTAAACAGGTCTATTTTCCCTACATCCTAATAACTTTTCTTTTCTACTACCCCTGGAGGGGAGGTTGAACACTTATTAAAGTAGGTTGTGAAAAATGTATAGTCTTTGTTCTCCTTTCTAAGGTAATCAATAAAACTATGTGTTTCTATGTGTCCCCTAACCTTTCCAACCCTATTGATTAGTTCTTTGTTGGTGTTAGCTCTTTGTATTTTTTGCTGTCTTTTAAATGTTTCATTGTGATCTTTACATATCTATACCAATGTCATATAAATTGAATTGATTTAATGTTTTCCTTTGCAATTTGTATGTCTCTTATTTTATTTTCTTGTCTGACTACACTGGTGTGTCTATGTTGGATAAGACCTGTGAGAATAACATGCTTGCTTTGCTCTTGATTCTAGGAAAAGGTTTTCAGTCTCTTACATCAATTGTGTTGATTGTAGGATTTTGCAGTCACTTTTGAGGACTTCACTTAGGCCTATTTCCCTAAGCTATTTTTGATAGTTATATTTTCCTTAAAAATATGAGTTAACGGAGTTAGGGGAAGGATTGAAGGAGATGAAAGGGATAGCAACCCCATAGGAAGACCAATAGTGTCAACTAATTTGGATTCCTGGGGACTCCTAGAGACTAAGCCACCAACCAAAGAGCATACACGGGCGGTCCAAGTTGCCCCCATTTATACTCCTCCACATAAGTAGCAGAGGACTGATTTGTCTGGCCTCAGTGGGAGAGGATGTGCCTAATCTCAGAGTCCAAGCAGAGGGGGAATGGGGCAACAAACTTTGGGAGGGGGCACCTGAAGGGGGAAAGGATTTGGGATGCAAATAAATAAAATAATTAATTTGAAAAGAAATATTAAAAAACAAAAATGAGTTCACTTTCTTTAATTAGTTTAGATATTATCCAATGAGAAAACTGCTAATAGAGTTGTTGCATCATACCTTAAAACAGTTAAATTAAGCACAATTGTCATTTCACAAAATAAAATTCTTCAAAAATAGTCATTAATGCTCTCTAATTCTAAGGATTAAATCAGGGAGTTAGGATTCCTTTTTTCATGGAGAATAGATTTTTTTTCATACAATATTTTCTGATAAGTTTTTCTTTTTAATTACAAGAAGATGTTCAATTTTGCCAAATGTCCTTTCTGCATCAGCTAACGTACCCATGTTGTATTTCTTCTTTGTCCTGTTAAAAGAGTGGATTAAACTGATTAGACTTATAATGATGTGTAGGATTTATAAACATGAATATGTATTTCCTTTTGCTATTTTCAAGGACTTTTGCACGTTTATTGATGAGTGATCTCTGGGGATTTTCTTTTCCTGCATTATCTGTGTCTGCTTTTGGTAAAATGATTGTAGTTTCATTAAATCAATTAAGTGTAACTTTCTTTTCTGTTTCCACAAATAATGTGCAGAAATGACAATACCTTTTAAAATACTTGGTATATTATCCAGTGAAACCTCTGGCTTTGGGTATTTTGTTCTGGGCAGTTGTGAAATATGAATTTAATTCCCTCACTAGATTTATTTCCTATTCCCTAAGTTATGGTAGCCTTCACTTTTAAAAAGAGGTTGGTGATTTGAATGTAACTTCTGAGACTTGTACATGTCTCACATCAGTACCTTATTTTCATCCATTTGATGTCCACAGGGTCTGAGCCCTCTGGATCTTCTTTGCACTCTGGATCTTGGCCATACGTTTCTTCAATTTTTTTTTTTTTTTTTTTTTTTTGCTAGATATTTGCCAATTGCTTTGAGTTAAATTGGCCATTCCTCAGTGTCTCTATATTTTCAACTAAAATTAATTATATATATTTTAAGTCTATGGGGGAATCCAATGCAGTGTTGATTTTGCATTGTGAATTATTATGTTATACTATTAACAAATCTATCATTCCACAAACCAACTTTCTTGTAGTTAAATATTTAAGACACCCTTTTAGCAATTTTGGAATATATACATTTTTTAAAAATTATACCCAATATTGTGCAATAGCTCACTATGGCTTATGCCTTCTATCTAACTCAGTGATTCTAGTCTTCCTAATGCTGTGGCCCTTAAATATAGTTCCTCATGTTATAGTGAGCCCTCCATAAAATTATTTTTGTTGCTACTTTGCAACTGTAACTTTGCTACTGTTATGAATCATAATGTAAATATTTCAGATTGCCAATGGTCTTAGGCAACCCTTGGGAAAGGGCCGTTCAACAGATGAATTTCTGCTGAACCTACTGACTAGCACAGCTTAGCCTCACCTACCTCAAGCATGCTCAGAATGCTCACATTAGTCTTCAGTTGGGCATAATGGAAAACAAAGTCACCATATCACTGCCTTTTGTGATCCATTGAACAATGAAAGGAAAACACGGGGTGGGTATGCTTTCAAGGGGCATAAAGTAAAAAACTTTGAAGCTGTGACTTTGGCATGCCCTCTGTAATTGGCCTCTGTCCCCTTGGTCCTGCTTTGCCTCCCCTGGGCTAGTAACGGGGCTCCCAGCTCAGCCTTCCCCTAATGCTGTCCTTTTGGCAGCATGCAAAGGTCATGCATACAGCTCTTCTGTGCTTCTATCAGAGAATGGCAGGGCTGTAGCATCCCTCTTTTTGTTGTGTAAGCCCTTTATCCTCCCAGACAGGCTGATGGACCATAAATAAGGGGGCAGGTTAGCTTTTAAATGCTCCAAAGAGATTCACAGAGAATTACTGTGCTTTCATTTGCAAAGCTCTGCTGTGTCTTTTCCAGTGACCCCCAACGCCAAGGGGCACTCTTGAAATAAATCTGTCAGCTGCCTGCACATCTAGGTGTCAAGGTCAGGGAACTAATCATGAGGTTTCCCTGAATTCTTCTTAGAATTGATCACAAAGTCAGTGAAACAACTGATGGAAAAGATTTATTTGGATGTCTCTTCCCTGGGGCCACTGGAGGGCTCTTTGGAATGGAAAAGCAAGCTCTTCAGCTAAGCCAGCCTCCCGCCTTCCTGTCCCTGGGACTGTCCTCCTACAGAAATAGCCTTTCCTTTTGCACAAGCTGCTTTACTGTTGATGCTGAGCACAGAGATGAAGATAAGACTGCATCATTTGTTAGCGTTAGTGTGGTTGAGAATCCACACACACACATCCCTGTGCAGATCCTCGGCTACTATATCTGCACACAACCTGTGCACCTCTTCCTGTGTGCTATCGGTCACCTCTAGGTGACTTCTAATGCCTGCTGCAATGTTGATGCAGTTGTTTGAGTCAGCAGATAGAGCTCACAGATATGGTAAATTGTTTTTAGAAAGATGGACTTTGGGAACTGGTGGGATGGCTCAGAGGTTGCAAATACTAGCTATTCTTCTAGAAAACTGGAGGTTTGATTTCCAACACCCATACTGGAGCTAACCACAGCCTGCAACTTTAGTTCCAAGGTCCCTCTTCTGACCTCAGTGGGCACTAGACATATATATGATACACAAATACACATGTAGGCAAAACAACCATACACATAAAAGTTCACACACACATACACACACTCACACATACTCATTCACACACACACACATACACACACACTTATACACACACACTTATACATACTCTCACTCACTCACACTCACATACACACATACACACACACATACACACACATACATACACACACACACACACACACACACACACACACACATATTTGAGCCAGGTGTGGTGGTAGGTACTTTCAGTTCCAGAATTGGGTAAGCAGAGACAAGAGATAGAAGGGTTGTGAGTTCAAGGAGAGCCTAATCTATGTGGTTGAACTCATTCTCCAAACTAAATAAAACAACAGAACAGGAAAGGAGCTGAAGACATTTACAGCAGGCTCCTAAGCCTTGCTGCTATGGTTACAACCCACCCACCTCCTTGCCCAGGTTTATGATGTAACCCAAGCCTGACAGTGGCACTTGACTGGAACTGATTTAATCACAAGGGAAGAAGAGAAAAGCAACTATTGTGGGATGATCCTTGTAGTTCCTTACTGTGAGTTGCTTCGTGCTAAACCAGAAACCTTTTGGGGACATGGGATAGCCCATAGCATTCAGACCTGGTGCATGGTGTTAGCATTCTGTCTAAGATCTGCCCCACAGTTACCTGACACTATAAAAGGGCTGTTAGCCCCCTTCTCTCTCTCTTGCTCTCTTGTTCTCTCTTGCTCTTGCCTTCCTGCTCCTTCCCCATTCCCTTCTCACCTCTCTCTCCATGTGTTCATGGCTGACCTCTACTTTTCTACTGCCCCCACCACCTCTGCTACCTTCTTAACTCCCCTCCCCATGCCCTGAATAAACTCTATTCTATACTATCCTGTCCTGTGGTCTCAGGAGGGGGATGCCTTAACATGGGCTCGCTGACTCCCCTTACCCCATACCTCACCACATCTCCAGAGAACATATCTCCTCCGCCCTTTATCTTGTTATAAACGCATCACATGGTGTTTATTCAGTCAACAGGAATCCTTTGAGCCACCCAGCGGTCTAGACTTTTCCAGGACTTGAGAGCTTTACTAGATGGGAGGGGGATTCAGGTTGTGTAACACATGGATTCAGGGTATATATCACTAGGATTCCAGATGTGTACCACAGGAATTCCAGCTGTGTACCACAGGAATTCTAGCTGTGTACCACAGGGATTCCAGCTGTGCACCACCACAGGGTTCCAGATGTGCATCACTACAGGGGTTCCAGCTGTGCCCCACATGGGTTCCAGCTGTACCCCATAGGGGTTCTAGCCCTGCACTACAGGGGGTCCAGTGGTGCACCACAGGGGTTCCAGCTATTCATTTAAAGGAGAGGACATATTTGTCAGGCACCCACAGGTCCTCTGCTAGTCTTCACACTGTTACTGTGGCGTAGTTGATATGTCTTTGCCACTAATATCATTTCCTCTGTAAAACCGGGCATGCTCAGGTCTGTTATGCACATGTTGAAAGCTGTAATGTCATCTTGATGAATTGTCCTGATTAATATGAAGCAACCTTTCTTTCTTCTGACTACTTCTGCTTTAAAGTGCATTTAGTCATATATTAGATCAGGGTTGTGGCTCCTAGAAACACTTGCTTGGAATGCCTCTTCCACACCTTCAACCTAAGGTTACACGAGTCTTCGACACCCTTTATATATAACTGTAAATGGATCCCATTTTATAACTGACTCTGATAGCCTGTGTCTTTTGAGTGGAAAATTGTGACTGTTAATAAACAGAGTTAATACTGAAAGGTATGGATTCAATTCTGTTCAGCTTGTTGATTTTTGTAGTGTTGGGTATTTTCCTATTCTTTGCCTACTTAACCTCGGAACTAGCCTGGCTAACTCATATTCTAATATCTTGGATAATCTAAAAGAAAGGGGTGAATTCAGCAAACCTGTAACCTACCAAAATTAAACCAAGATGAAATAAATTATTTAAAAAGACCCAGAACAAACAATCACACTGAAGCAGCAATTAAAACAACAGTCTCCCAACTAAAACCAAGATGTGGGCCCAGAGAGATTCACTGCCAAGTTCTATGAGACATTTGAAGCAAAACTAATAGCAATAATTCTCAAATTAGTCCACAAAATAGACAAGAAAAGAACACAACCCACCTCTTTCTAAAGTTAGAATTACCCAGATACCAAGATCAGATTTAAAAAGCAATAAAAGGAAAATTACAGGTCATTTTCCATGCTGAACACAGATGCAAAACTTCGCAATAAAATACTCGTAAACCAAATTCAAGAGCACACCATAAATATCATTTACCATGATCAAAGTGGTCTTATCCCGGAGGTTCGGGGATATATACAAATCAATACATGTAATATATCACACAGATGTAGTCAAGCATAGAGATTACATTATACTCTCAACAGGCACAGAAAAGGCTCTCAACAAACAACAGCAGGTATTTATGATGAGATTACGAATAGATGAACACATCTCAATGCAGTAAGGGCAGCATATGACAAACCGACAGACAAATTACACTATGTGGAAGAAACAACACATTTTCACGAAAGTTAAGATCAAGAAAATGGCTCTGCTGTTTCCACACTTATTCAAAGTAGAAATTAGAATGGTACCAGGTAAGAGAACAGAAGGAGATAAAGGAATGCACGGAGTAAGGAGTAAGCCAATGTGTCTTTATCTCCGGACAGTATAATTATCTGTATAAAAACCCTGAAAACTCTTATCTTTTTCCATAGGATTCCTCCTCAACCTGTTGATTGAACACTAATGGGGTTTAGATCTTATTATGTTAATATTTCTGCCTCAATATAGTCTTAAAGGGATAAGCAATCATGGGCAGGTATCTCTAAAACTATGAGACAAACTAAGCGTAAATTCTTTTTTTAAAAAATTACTCTGTATTTACATTTGAGATGTTATCCCTTTCCCCTGCCTCACTCCCATCCCCCCTAAATTCTTTATAAACTGATTTTTATTACAGTGGGAAGCTGCCTTACACACTTACGCTTCAGATGTGCCACAGATCCTAGAGTTCACAGATGGAGTAGGGACTCTGTAAACATGGAGTTGTCTAACACTCAAAGCCAGAAGGTGTGATAGAAGACAATTTTGCGTGAAACTTGCAGTTACTCAGGCAAGCAAGAGGACCTGAGTTTGGACTCATGGTACTCATATAAAAGCTAGGTACAGCAGCACACATTTCTAACTCTGCTTTTGGGGGACAGAGCCAGGCAGATCTACAGATCTTACTGACCTCTAGGCAACTCTAGGCAACTGTTGAGCTCCGTGACAGACTCTATCTAAACAAAGAGAAGATGGTGAGCAATGAATAAAGACAACCCAGTGTCAACCTCTGGCCTTTCCTACAGGGCCTGGGAGTTTGGGTTAGAGGATGGGGGGATGGGAGTGGGGAGCAGGTCCAGAGCAAGAGTGGGGCTGAGGAGTCCAAACCCTAGAAATCTTGTCCTGATGGCTGGGAGTACATTGGCATTCTGCCACCGGGGCCTGCATGACCTGGTTGGTACAGGAAGCCCCACCAGAGGAGGTCACATAGCAGTTAGCCAGGTTAAACCTCCTCTCTCCTCATAAGATCATGTCTGCCCCCACCACATTCAGATGAGCTACCTCACTGAAGATGCCTCCTGAGGGCCTGTTCTCTGCACTCACTGCTGCCGGTGAGTCCCACTGTTCCCCGACTCTCTGGTGGATCACACTTCTGTGTGTGTGGGATTTGGGGAAGCAGAGCCCAAAGGACACTCGACATGCATAGACACAGGTACCCACATACACATGCCCAGACATGTACATATATATGCACACAAATAGAGTCTGAGAAAATGGGAAAATGAAGCTTTGGTTAAGCTGTATGAGAAAGAAAACAGACAGAAGAGCAGGGCTTCTCTACTTGATGCCAGTGTGTAAACGTATCTTTCATTCACTTAAGTAATTGTAATCTGGAGTAATTACTGCCTCCGTCTGCTAACCTAGGCCTAGTCCTGGGAGCTTCTAGTCACCATACAATCTAATTTAAGTGTGGGTAAAATTTGTTTATCTAGGTGGGCAGTTTATATCTTATCAATCAGACTAGAGTTTATTGTGTGTTTTCCTTCACTCGGCGACTCAAGTGAGTTCAAGAGAAGGTACAGTGGCGGGATGCACCAAGCCCATGGAATTGGGATGTGTGGGGCTGGTGTGGCACACACAGGCATGCATGCACATACGCATGCATACACACACACACACACACACACACACACACACACACACACACACACAGAATGGGAAGCTTAAATGCAGCTTGTTAACACAAGAGCTCACATTCTTACAGTATTTGTGCCCTTACATTCATTCTTTCTGTCTCTTCAGTACACAGTTTACCCAACTGCAAGAGCTGGCCCAGGTGTGGAATCTCAAAGCACCGATCTCATGGACACTGAGGGTAGACTGAGGATCAGTAGAGGGACTGGATGGGAGCAGATGGCAGGGCCTTGGGGAGTTGCTGGTTAAAGGCTCAGTCACTACAGACACACAAAAAAGAAACCTCTCAAGCTCTGCTACACAGTAAAATGAATCGCAGTCTTTTATAACTTGATTGCACCTGGAGCAGGGTGATGCCCCCCCCCCCCCCCCCCCCCCGCCCAGCCCAAGTCTGTGTGCTCAGCATCACTGACCTGTCCGCTTTGGATGATGGATTACTCAGCTTTGAGGTTTGAGTGTTCTCATTAAGCTCATGTGAATTCAGAGGAGCTGGAATAATAAAAGATGCTGCTAGCCCCGGCCTGGCTCCTTCTAAGCTCACTAGTTGAAATTTACCATCCCCCACCCATCCACCCACCCCCAGCCCCCTCTGTAAAACTGATAAAACTGAGCAGATGTTCTTTAGTGAGTCACTTTCGCTACAATGTTTCAAGCCATCCAGAAAGCCTGCTGATAAGAACCGATTACTGTTTCTGATGTTCACACCTCAGAACACAGGGATACAGTCTAGGAAAAGCAATCATTTGTTCAAAGGCTGCATTCTTTGTTTTCTTAATAATATCTTGGAGATAAATGAGTGGGGATGGTGGGAGACACATAAAGAAAAGAATCCATTCCTTTAAAATGAACCATCTGAAGAGAGTCTAGATTAGTTTATTTTTCGCTGCTAGGATAAAGTACCAAAGACAATTAACTTAGAAGGGAGAAAGATGCATTTTGGCTTCCTGGTTGATTGGCCATGGGGTTTTGAACTGTGGTGAATTGATGCCTCATAGAGAGATGTAGCAAAGGAAGCTGTACTCATCAAAGCAAGGAAGCAAGAGGGATGGAAGAAGCAGGTGTGGTCAGGGTTCCAAGATCCGCTCCCCAGAATACACCCCCTTTGACATAACTTTCTTCTGTGAGGCCTGACTGCGTCCCATAGCAGCACAAGCTATATCCTAAGTCTTTAACACATGAGGTTTTGGAGGGACTCTCGTAACCCAAACGACAGCACTAGCACTTCGTATTTATTTATGTGCGCGTTAAAATATTCAACAAACTACTAAAAAAGATAGGGCTTTTAATTTTTAAGTCACACAATTAAGCCTGAAGTTATCCTCAACCTTGTTGGGAAGAAAATGACCTATTTATTTCCTTCACCTTTACCTTGGGCCTTTGCTAAACACTCAGATTAATTGCGAAACATCGAGTCTATTACAGATTCGAATCTTCACTATTTTAGTTCATATGTCCTACCCTGATAAGAGATGGAGAGAGAAAGTGAGGATCTGAATGTGAGGCTGGGTGCCACCAGCTGGGACTTCTGACCAACTGTAGACGAACTCCAGCTTACCCACAGGGGATGCGGCATCAGTCCTAGGCATCCTCACAGACCTCTTTGTCTGTGATGGCATCACCAAGACCACGGTCGGTAAGCCAGGCATGCACACATGCTCCCCAGCTGAGCAGAGAAGCCAGCCTGCTGTTCCTATCACCGAGGTGTTGGTCAGCTCCAAGTAGAGATCAGCACTGTAGGGGAGGCTGCGAAGTCCACCTTCTCCTGGGTGTGCTTTTGTTAATTGTGTGGTCTAGGTCGCACTTTTGGCCGAAATCTTATCAACTTGCACAGTCTTCAGAGACTGGCTATGTTTTGCTGGCAGAAATACAGGAAGGTCTGAAAAGACCCATGCTAGTTAACAGAAAAAAACAACAAAACAAAAAACAAAACACTGAACATCTTTCTGGAAGACAAAGAGTGAGATCCCTAAAAGATGAAGGCTCATGGTCAGATTCTCTAGGAAATCAGTGTTTTCCAAAGTCTAACGGTTGGGGAGGTGGAGGCAGGAGGATCAGAAGTTTGATGTCTTCAACTAAAGACTACAGAGACCTTGCCTCGACAAACTCCAGAGTTTAAAATGCCTGTCCCAATCAAATGTTCTTTATTTTCAAAATAATTTATTATATATAAGTGCACTGTAGCTGTCTTCAGACACATCAGAAGAGGGCTTCAGATCTCATTACAGATGGTTGTGAGCTACCATGTGGTTGCTGGGATTTGAACTCAGGACCTCTGGAAGAGCAGTCAGTGCTCTTAACCTCTAAGCCACTCCAGCCACTCAGTCAAATGTTCTAACTGGCCACATTCTACAGTCTGTCGATGCTTCCAGAAAAAGAACCAAACTTATCCTACCAATCCTTGTCTTTGTCTCTGTGGCTTTATGGAAAACAGCACTAGCCCACCCCTCTCTCACTAGCCCAGGAGCTGTGCTAAGGAGTGAAGAGTGGAGAGCCAGAGAAGCTTGCCTGGTGCCTGCCCTCCTCATCCAGGGCTTTCTTTGCAAAGGGCACCTGCAGATCCCAGTCTCCCTGATGCTCCGGCCCCTGCCCCTCTCTCCTCTATCACAGACTGCCGAGTGGTATCTCTTCCTCCCTAGACTGTAAACACAATGCAACAAAGCACAACGTTTTAATAACTTAATTTTTTTCTAGTCTCTATCTTAATATTGAGGACAGTTCCTAACATTTGGATTGTTTCACTAGAGAGCATGGTTTGTCGAAGTGAATGTGTCTCTGGGAAGATTAGAAACAGGCACATAGCACCTACAGATTGCAGCTGTAATCCCATACCCGTGGAATTCTGGGACTGCAGGACGTGTCCAACTCTAATCCCTGAAAACTCAAGTCTCTCCAAGTCCTTCGCATCCAAAAGTCGCATAGTATTTGCATAAGTTCTGTACCTTTCTAAGTTTAATAAATCTCCAGGTTATTTACAATCTGGAGTAAACATGAAGCCTACATACCTCACCTACATGGCTTCTGTAACATACTCCGTCTGAAACAGATTTGAATTTTATCTTTTGGAATTTTATGGATTCCCTCTCCCCAACTCCCCACCCCCTGTTTTTGCTTTTGAGCTAGCTCATTTTGGCCTTGAGTTGAACCCCCTCCCCCATCTCAGCCTCCTCAGTGCTATGTATTGTTGGGGTATTCATGAACTGGGGGTGCTTGGACCTGAAGATGCAGAACCAGAGGCATTGGGGGTTTGTGTCATTGATCACATTTAATGGGCAGAGTTGCCAACTGGTTGCCCTTGGGCTAGGAAGGCAGTTATTGAAACTTAAGGTTTCTTTTACTCCTTGGTGCTGTGAGGACCACATTGTACTTGGGGGTAAAATTTGGGAACTCCACATCATTTTCTATTTCTAGTTTCATTTTTAAAAAGGCTAAATTCCAGGCTTGTAGGCCTTGTGGGAGCTAGTCCCTCAAGATGAGGCATCCAGATGTCAGGAGTATGTGTCTGTCCTGATCCCGATAGACTGAGTTTCTCTCTGAGAAGTAAAGTCCACTCTCCACTCTGGCAGCAGGCTCCTCTCCTTCAGGGACACACTGAGGGACCCAGGGAGACAGACACAATATGGGGACTGCATCAATTGTAGGGCATGGATGTCAGCTTCATGCCATCTAAAACTGAGCCATCATCCACACAATGAGGGTTCCCCTGTCCTCCTCCCTCCCTCCCCTGCCTCTCTCTAAACATTCCAACAAACATTAAAGCCCTGTTAAAGGCAGTAGAGAGTCGGACAGCTCCGTAGTTAAGAGTACTTGATGCTCTTCGGGGGACCTCGGTCCAATTCCCAGCCCCCCACATGGTGGCTTACAACCATCAGCAACTCCAGATTCACAGGAACCTGACCCCCCCCCCCCGACAAGCAAAGTCCAAAGCTTGAGCACACAGGCAGCCAACCAGAAACTTGTAAGACAAGAGAAATCCAGGCCAACAGGTGTGATCTGGAGTACACACGGGGATGTGGGGCTCCCTGGGATCCTAACGGATTTATCTCAGTTCCTGTTATTGGGGGGTGAGGGTGGTAGTTAGTCTCTGAGCTTCTCCTGTACCTCAGGGAACAGCTGTGAGAGGGAAGCTGACAGTCACAGACACTCCTTCTCATATTGTACCTGGTGCTGGCTGGGGAGAGACTAGGTGTCCCAGCCCTGGAGTCACAGAGAAGAAACCCCATCAGAGAGCAGCAACCTGAGCATGTTGCCCAGACAAGCAGCAAAAGTACAAGGGGGACCTAGGACCTGGTGACTCAGCTAGGTCACAGCTGCATACTTTCAGCACCTCAGCCCCAGTGATTCTTTCCATGGGTGCCTACAAGGCCTTCTCTTCAATTCCTTGCCCACAGCTTTCCCAGTCCCCTACCCCCGTCAGCTCTGGACCTTTCCCAGACATGCATGAATGAGATTTGGTAGTTCCCACATCACCTGCTCAGAAGCCCGAATCTACACAGATCCCCCTACCCCTCTCTCCTGGAAGCAATTTGCCTAACACTGCTCCTTGTTGGACCATGAGATTTTTCTGAGGTAGGTGAGTCAGAACATTCTATTTTGTTACCCAGGACCTTTGGGGCCCTCCATTGGTCAGAATGCACCAATCCAGTGAGCAAGAGATAGCCCACCTGTGCAGTAAGCAGAGACACACTTCCCTAGAACTGTTGCTGGGTATGGATGTTTATTTTGTTAAGAGTATATTCTTCTGCAAAGAAACGTATGAAGTTTGGAATCAACTTTTGAATCATCACTGTTGGTGTGAAATCTATTTGTTGACAACAAGGCAAATTCACTCAATGATAAAGTAAAATAGAATCACATTCTCGGTGGAGGAAAAAAAAATCATGTGTCAATATAACAAGACACCAGTACAAGTCAAACTCTAAATTTTTCATGAGGCCAAGAGAAGCCAAGACTGATCCTGATACTAAAACATTAAAAACAACAAAACAAAAACAAAAATCAACCTTTTGCAATTCTGAAACCCACAAAGAAACAATGGCTAGCAAGACCTCTTGAGGACTGTACCAGTCAGTCAAGTCTCCCTTTATTTTCAGAGCCAGATGTGTCTAACTGCCCCAGCCGGAGGCTGTGTCCTTTTCTAACTTACTATTCATAGTCATGAAGCTAAATCAGGGTTTCCCTGGTTACTGACAGGCTCTTCTAAAGGATGTGGCTATGTAATTGGTGTTGGCTTGGTTACTGGATGCATCCAGAGCTGAGAACATTGGTGGTAAATGCTGCTATAAACCTGCAGAAGAAACTAACGGGCTCTGGATAAGATAAGGCAATCCAAATATTAAGGTCTTCCTCGAGATGTGCCCCCACCTATGCGCCTGATACTCCCAGCAGCAGTTTACAGAGAAAGTGGATCATGAAAATTGTTAGCACTGGAAAAAACCTACAGTCGACTCATGAAACTCTAATTAGGTGGCTTCAGCCTCCTGCTGGCCATGAATATTCTGTCCAGATCACCGCTCAGCAAATGTTTCCTGGGGCTCCTTCATAGCCCCATGTTGTATATAGACACGAGGAGACTTGGGAGTAAGCAGCTTAGAGAACAGGCGAGCAGGCAAGTGATAATGATGTAGTCCCAGAACTGACATTTTTAGAAAGAGAAAGGTAGGAACCACATGGTTCCTCCAGGCTGAGGACAAGATAGAAGCTTAGTTGTTTGAGAGGTTGGGGTTGCTCAGGAGCACCTGGAGAGCTATGCCCATGGCAGGAGCCTGAGATGCCAAACTCATGCCGAATCTACTACCCATGAGGGCTGTGTGGCTCAGGGTGGGTGCACACAGCACTACTAAGATGCTCAGTGCCATCCCATGCCTGGGGACCACCAGGAAGAGGAGCTGAAGGAAAGAGGGTGAAGAAGCGGCCACCTGCAGGAAAGAGTCCATATTGGAAAAGACTGTTTTAGACCAACAGACTGAACCTCTGTGCAGTGCTAAGAATCACATTTATTTTTGTCTCCCCATGAGGAGGCAAGTCATGGAGAGCAAAGTACAGGATTCTGCATCTCTAATCATATTGTGAGTTGCAATTATTCATACATAAGAGATGTCAATAGGATCACATTTAAAATGTTCCCATAAAAAGAAAAATGAGACCTTAAAAACACACTAAAAAAAAACCAAACAAACAAACAAAAAAATAAACCCAAAAAACAGTCCGCCACTAAAGATTAGACATTGAGTAACTCTACTTAGACAAGTTACCTAGAATGGCAGTCACAAGAAAGGAACACAGTGTTGGTTCCCACGGGCTGGAAGAGAGGACTGTGACCATCAAGTTTTGGGTTAGGACTATGAAGAAGTTCTGAAAGTGTGTAGATACCACAGTTACACATTGTATGAATATCCTCAATGGCACTATTTCTACAAGTCAAGCTGTTAAAAATGAAACTTTTCAGTCATGTCTCTTTTACTATAACAAATCCACATGCATCTTCATCAGCAAAATGGCAGGTTATTTAATTATCAGTTTATAAGCTAAGCCAATAAAAAATAGGAAAAAAACCCAAATGTATAAATTATCAATGGGATAGTAGATAAAATTGGGGCTGGCTTACAGGTTCAGAGGTTCAGTCCATTATCAAGGATATTATCATGGCAGTGTCCAGTCAGATATGGGGCTGGGGCTGCTGTAAGTTCTCCATCTTGATCCAAAAGCATATATGAGAAGACTGGATTCAACATGGGTAGGAGGAGGATCTCAAAACCCAGCCCCACAGTGACAGACTTCCTCTAACAAGGCCACACCTACTCCAACAAAGCTGTACCTCCTGACAGCACCACTCAATGGGCCAAGCATATACAAACCACCACACTAACTCTTGACTCAAGAAGCTAAATAACCAAGAGCCATCATCTTGGCTGTTCCTGAATGTGTTGGTCTGCTTCCTGACTGTGGATGCAGAATGACCCTTCACTCTGCTGCGGTGACTCACCTTGTGATATACCGCACCCTCGAACTGTGAGCCCAAACATGTTTTTCCTGCCATGTTGTCTTTGTCAGATTCTTTATCACAGCAATGAGCAAAATAACAAGTACACTAACCTTTCTAGGAACAAGGAGAGAATATGCTGTAGTACATTTGACAGAGCAACTCTCTAGCCCAATACCAAAGCCACACAACCACAGTAGGGAAGGCGGGGGGCGGGCAAGAAGGGATATGGAGAATTCTGCCACAAAGCATTTAAAAGCCGAGTCCAACAATATATAAAAATGACTATGGACCATAATCAAGTGGTATTCATTTAGCTAAGGCAAGTAAGTTAAGTGCCATGGGACCCCATTTTGTCTTGGTTATGTGCACATAACCCTTTTCATTTTAATGCATGTCTTGGGTTATGTGCACATAACCTTTTTAATTTTAATGCATTTGGCACTACCCTTTCTTCACCTACATGTTCTATACCTGCACGCTACTCCCCCAACGATGCATACAGTCCCATTTCTAAACAATGGCATTAAGTTTCCCCATCCTGATAATACAGTCAGATTTACACAGTTTCTGGGTATGAAGCTTTAAAGAGCCAATCCAGTCTGACCTGGTTTGGGGTGCGAGTAGAGAAAGGTAAGACTGTGTCCTCTAGTACTTTTTTGGAGAGAATCCTTTATACCCTATGGCTATGGATATAGTGTACATATGAATAAAATCATAAGCATTATGGGAAGGAACATGCCCAGTAGGAAAAAAAATGAACAAATGATCCAGCCTATCGAACAAAATAGAGAACTACCCAAGCCATACCCTCAGTAATCAGCTTGACTTCCTCTTACATCCATGTGGGGCCATGTGTAGCCTGCATTATTGCTCTGTTCTCCATAAGTCATCTTTCAGCTTCTGGGAATCTGTGTGAGCCTTATATTTAAGTACTTGGAGAAGAGGCCAAGGCCTTGAAAATAGGCTGCCTAAACCCTAACCACTAGTCACCCTCCACAAATCAGTCAATGCAACCCCTCACTCTCAACAAACTAGACAAGAATAAGAAAGGAAATTTTTAAAAATCCCAACATATAGTTATCAAAATTATTAAATTTTAATTTAAAAATTGTAGATTGTCTTGAAGCTGTTTGTATTTTAATGTTAATTCCACTTCCCCAAGAAGGGCTGGCTAGTTACATACTCATGAGGTGACTTCATCTGAACCTTCCCATTTTAATTAGAAAAATAAAGGAGAGTCAGTGACTGGGCAGGGTAAGGGAGGTAGAGAGAGGTTCAGACTGGAGAGGTCAGAGGTCAGAGGGGGGAGGAAGGGAGAAGTTCCAAGATGAGCCTCCATAAAGATGAATTAGATCCAGATGGGCTTAATTGGTGTTAAATAGCTGTGAACATTAAGGATTTTGTAGGTCTAATATCTCATATAGAAGGGCAGTTTGTATCTTTGTCTATTTGATGAAATCTTGTTGTATAAATTGTTTGTGGATTAAGAATTAAGTACATAAACCTGTATAAAAAACTATTGGGCTATAGAGCTGTGTTTGTGTTGAGTTTTGGGATAAAGAAACACCCCGGGATGAAGGCAGAAAACAGGCAGTGGAAAACCACCAGGGAAGGGAGTTGTGCAGACAAGGTTAGACCATGGGGGTGGCTCAGACTGGGTGACAGAGGTCCGGAGGCTCCGTACTAGAAGCGGTGCTCATGAAGTGAGGTGCGGGCTGATAAAGAGATAAAATATTGTATTTTTTAATATTTACTGCAACAAAAAATAAATTAATAAATTCCAAGAAAAATCCACCTCTTAGCAAGTCAGGAATGGAGAGGATGAACTATATATTAAAATATTCATTTAGAAAAATTACAGCTACATATCTATAGGGTTTGCATGCATGTCTACATGTTTGTGTGTATGCCATATAACATACAGCTGAATTTGGTGTGATGTTGCTTTAAAATTAAGAAAAAGAATAGTAGAGTGGGCTCTCCATATAAAATGGTGGATTGGAAGCCATGATGGAGCAAGTGGTTGATTAAAACTAGGTGAACAAAGGCAAGAGAGTATTTGATTGCTGTATTCTTCTGTTCCCACAATCACAAGGTTTATTGCCCCCAAGGAAATCCCTGACTCACTGCTGCCACTGTAGCCAATGCAGATGGAGCCACCAAGCAGATATCTGCTGGAGCCTGAGCCTTAAGGATTCCTTTCATGTCCCCAGAACCTGCAGAGGCTTCTTCAGTTGGACTCTTAATCTAGTGGTAAATTGCTGTCCTAGGACAGTCTTCAGTGTTCAGTGCAGGACCATGAAACCGAAGGAAGGATACCCAAGCTCCAATGCACAGTGCTACACACCCCCTGTGCTGGCTGGTATTGTGCTAACTTAACACAAGCTGGAGTTGTCACAGAGAAAGGAGCCTCAGTTGAAGAAATGTCTCCATGAGTAAGGCATTTTCTCAACTAGTGATCAAAGGAGGAAGGGCCCAGGACATTGTGGGTGGTGCCATCCCTGGGCTGGTAGACCTGGATTCTGTAAGAAAGCAAGCTGAGCAAGCCAGGAAGCAACATCCCTCCATGGCCTCTGCATCAGCTCCTGCTTCCTGACCTGCTTGAGTTCCAGTCCTGACCTCCTTTGGTGATAAACAGCAATGTGGGCGTGTAAGCTGAATAAACCCTTTCCTCCCCAACTTGCTTCTTGGTTATGAAGTTTGTGCAGGAATAGAAATCCTGACTAAGACACCCCCCCCCCCGTCCATACCTACCCTCACCCAACTGCACCAACTTCAGCTAGGTGGGGACTCTTAAATATTTCTCTCCACCAGAGTAGCAGTAATTACTTTGGTGACAGAACTTCACACAGAGGGCCTCCAAGAGAAGAACCTGGAGAGAGAAAACCATCTTGGACTGTAGTCTGGAGTGTAGGACCTCAGGGGAGACTATGCACAGGCTTTCCCAGAGGTGAGACAAATCCAGCACTGAAGCTGATCACATTTATTCTTTAGAATCTCCATCTGGCTCTAATCCCCCTACACTGTTCCTTATTTGTTAATATGCAACATCCAGAGCAGCCTTTCCAGACCCCCACACTTTGAACGCTATGTTTTTTCTCTTTGTTTTCCCCCTTTCTCCATACTTTTCTCTTTTTCTTTGTCCTCTCCCAAATAACACAGGTTGCCTGGTTTATAAAGCCTCTATGGCTTGACCTCTTAGGTAATGAGGCCACTCTATGTGATCTGATGGCAAAGCTCTTCCCTTCTCTCTTTGGTCTGTTCTTAACCAACACCCCCCCATCTTCCTGCTACCTTTAACCTTTTTTTGTGCCTCTGCCATTGCCCATTCTGTGTATGTTCCTCACTTCCTATCTAGTAGCCTTATCCTCGTCACTAGCCCACTGAGACCTCTTCCTCCACACTCACACTGCAGTAACTCATCTCTTACTACCCACCATGTCCCTTTGCTCCTGAATAGATTGCTACTAATGGAGTGGCTGTTTTGTAGTCATGGGGGATTACTATTCAGTAGTGACTATTGCTGCAGGCAGTGTTCAGTGGAAACACAGGGGAGAGGGCCTGATGCTCTGAGAACACTAATCTAACAGAGGAAGAAGATTACCTCAACCATACCACAACCCAGTCTCTTCTGAATGCTACATACTCCTATAGTGGAAGGGGACAGGTGACCTAATTTTAAAAAACAAAGACCAAATCGACAATCTAACCTCAGATGTCACCGGACAAAAAACATAAGTAACATGAAAAACCAACACAACAGTCTCCTCTAAAATGACCAAACCAATTGCTACCCACAGTAAGAGCGATTTAGGCTAAAGTCTGAACAAAGAATTCAAAGATTAACCTCCTGGTTTCCAGGAGAATACACATAGCTGAGTGAAATAAGAACAGCAATTTGGGATATAAAAATAGAATTCAATAAAGGCAAATGCCGAAGGAAGATGAAGCCAAACTAAGGTAAAGGGAAATAGGTAAATAAAAAGATCAGCAGCAAGTCTGGCTGCTGTGCAGGAGAGAAAGCCAGGCTGGAAGACAAGGCACACTTTAAAAAATATATGGTCACGTTGTGCAAGCTCTAGGGAAGCCATAAAACACACAAAATATACCTATGACCATAAAAGAAGAATTCTATTCCAAAGGCATAGAAAACATGTTCAATAAAATCTCAGAAGAAACTCTACAACATGTGTGGAAAGAGAGTCTGATCTCTGTGCAAGAGGCATATGGATAGCAAATACACAAACTCACTACATTATAACTGATTATATGAAAAGAAAAAAACATTTATTTAAAGCTCTAAGAAATTAAGGCAGAGTCACACGTAGAGGCAGCCCCCAGAAAAGCTGATTCTTCCAGGGGAAACTTAAAACCCAGAAGAGCTCAGAGAGCTGTATTTTATGTTTTGGAAGACCTCAACTGTCAGTGCAGTCCAGCAAACCCACCAAAGCTATCTGTTATAGCTGATGGAGAAAGAAAAGCTTTCTACCATACATAGGCTAAAGGAATTTTATGAGCACCAAGCCAGGCCCACAGAGGAGACTGAAAGATATACTTCAGGGTGAAGTAAAAAATAAACATACAGAAGACATGACAAAGAAAAACTAACAGATGCTAAGGTCGTCAGTAAGGGAAAGGGAGTGAAGAAAACAAAACATTACAAATTGAACAGATTGACAGATAGCCAGGCACATCTTCCAGCGTTAACTCTGAATCTAGATGGTTTCAGTTTTCCTATCAAAAGACACAGGCTACCATACCCTACTATAAAACAGATTTTTTTCTCATTTTTCTTCCTCTGAGAAACACAACTCAACATCCAAATGAAATATTCTTTTATGGTGAAAAGATGGGAAAGGGCTTCCCAGGCAAATGGAACCAGGAGACAAGTGGGTGTGGCTATTCTAATAGGACAAAAGAGACTTCAAACTAAATCAAGGCAGAAGACATAGAGCAGGTCACTTCATATTGACCAAGAGAACAATCCACTAAGAAGAAATTACAGTTCTGAATATACCCACCAAACACAAGTATACTCAATTTCAAAGGACAAACAGCATTAGATATGAAGACACAGGTTAATCCCAACACAGTAATAGTGCCTTCCATACTCCATTAGGCAGATGGATCAAACAGAAAAATCAATGAAGAAACGTTGGAATTAAATGATATCATAGGTAAGATGAACCAAATAAGATGTCTACACATCATCCCACTTCAGTCAGAATGGCTTAGAAAACTAAGCGAACAGAAGCTTGGCAAGGTTGGTGGAGATGTAATTTGGTACAACCCCTATGAAAATTGGTGTGGAGGAGCTCCTTAAAAGGCTAAAAATAAACTGTCATATGACCCAGTTGTAGCAGTCCTGGGCATAGGTCCAAAAGACTCCATATTCTACCAGAGAGATACTCCATCAATTGACTTCACTGCTGCTCTATTTATTATAAGCAGGAAATGTAAGCACCTAGGTGTCTATCAATTTATGAATGGATACTAAAATTGGGGTACATCTTCTTCAGCACAGACAAAAATGAAGCTTGAAGCAGAACATATTCTGTATGGATTCTGTATGAAGCAGCCCAGGCCCGGAGGAGAAATGTCACATCTTCTCTCTCAGATGCAAACATTAGCTCTAAGTCCTCAGAGAAGGGCATCTCATTTGGAGTGTATCTAGAGGTCAAGAAGGGATTATAGGAGTATACAGTGGGGCTTTGAGGGAAGGGGTGACATGTGAGCTGTGATACTGAGGGTAGGGACATTAGGTGGGGATGAGGTAAGAAGATACAGAAGAGGCTAGTAGGGCCAAGTCCAACCAATAGCAAGGATAGGTGGAAAGGACATATGTAAACATGTAGGTGCATGTCAAAGCACAAATTTTTAAAAACAATTTGAAGAGGTAAACTGTGTGGGTAAATAACATTCTTCTCAGAGATCACAGCTCATTAAATAAATAAAAGCTCCAGTGCTGGGTATGGGTTACCTCCTTACACATAGTTGGTCACAGAGGCCTCATTAGTCCTGCAAACAGTACAATACAGACAATGCCATTGTTCTTGGTTGCCCAACAGAACAAGACAGAACGAAGACCCCCATTGCTGCAAACACCAAATATTTGGGTTGCAGGATATAGAGAAATCAGAAGGAATGTCGCTGGAAGCTCCTTTCCTGCTGGCTAATTTCCCTATGGCTTCACGGTGCTCTGCAAGCAATAGTATCAGAAGGCTTACCCAGCTGTGAAGCTAGGGAGCTACAGCATTGAAACCGTTTGTAGTAGCATGGCGCCTGTAGTCCCAACACTCAGGGAGGCAGAAGTGGATATTCATTATCATCTCTGGCTGTATTGTGAGTTCAAAGTCAGCCTAGGCTATAATGAGACCCTTTCTCAGAAAATAGGGGTGGTGTGGAAATTGTAATAACCAAGCACACCAGGGCTACTCACGGTGCCAATGTGATGTTTAGTTTTCTTTTGCCATCCGCTCCCCTGGGTTGAAAAAAAGAATCCTTTGCCAATTACTCTTGCATTCTGCACTGAGAAATCAGGCACCATACGTGGGAGGCACAGACAGAGTCTGAGGTTAAGCTCATTGGGCTGAAGTACAGGCAGAAAGAAGAAGGCGGCTGACAGGTTTGCATCCAATCGACTGCAAACATGTCGGATCTCCTGGGCCACTGCTTTTGTTCTGGGAGACACAGGTGCATACCAAAAAGCAGTGACTGGAGAAATGTCCAATTACTGTGCAGATTATAGTCACAGGACAGACAAGAACTCTCTAGCTCCACAGCTCACAAGGACAGATCACACCATGCCTGCAGATCAGTTTAGTCTAAACAGAGCCACAATCACTGGTGTATTTGTGGTTAAATAATGGAGGTCATGCTATTATTTGTTGGAGGGGGGTGAGGGGGGAGATGGGGGAATCCTTTTCCCTCTTATGGGCTTACAAAGGAAGTGTTCATGCTTTTCAGAAAGCTGCCCAGAGTTGGTCCCACACCTCTTTGTTGTGACATATAGTTTTTGCTTAGGCTCCTGGAAACTGTTCTCCACAGAGATTGTGTTTATGCACTCAGAGAGTTACCTTATTGTGTGACATTTGTGATGTCCTGGGTTCTATCTCGCAACATTACAAAGATAAGTGAATAAATAAATAAATAAAGTTAGTTATTAAATTATAAAAATGAATTAATTATTTTAATGGCCACTTTGGCCAAAAGTAAACAAGAAATAATTCTTTGCCTTCGACTGTCCAGCATGTAAACATCCTCTCTCCATCTCTTAATAGCATAATTTTAAAGGTCAAATGTAAAGATTTGCTAATGGTTAAGGGTCCAGACTGGGCTCTGATGCCCATTAACTTCAGAGTTCAAAAACTCTGACATTTGAACAATGTACTTAACTCCCAAGGACTCTGTTTTGCTGCCATTAAGATGGTGGGCAGCAGGAACTGTGTGCGCTCAGAGTGACCAGGAGTAAATGAATGAGCACCACATGCAAGAGGCTGAGGCAGTGCTTCTCAACCTGGGGATCACGGGCCCTTTTGGGGGAGATCAAATGACCCTTTCACATGGGCCTCATAGCAGACCTCCTGCATATCAGGTATTTGCATTATGGTCCATAACAGTATCAAAGTTACAGTTATGAAGTACCAATGAGATAATTTTATGGTTGGGCAGCACCACGGCATGAACTGTATCAGAGGGCCACAGCGTTAGGAAGGTTGAGAAGCACTGGGCTGAGGGCCATGCTTTACACACAGTAAACAAAGCAGCCATCATGGACATCGTTGGTGCCATGTGTCGGACATGGTTGGCATAAGAACATTAAACAGCCTACTTCAAGACTGGAACTTAAAGAAACGCTTCAAGCCTATGTCCTAGCCTTACTTGTATCCCTGGATTCTGTAACAATACCGAGGACAAATGGCTTCACTCTCTCCACTCAACAAGGGCTGGTTTCATTTTTTATAAAACAACAACAACAACAAAAACAAGTATTGCCTGCTTGCATCCAACTTTTCCAGATGTGCAGACAACAGTGCTTCTTCATAAGACTCATAAGGGTGACAGTGGTCTAGAGCAGGACGGTGCATCCTGTGTCTCTAACAGACACACGGCAAGGGTGAAACAGAGCCCCGGATAGGAAAAGCACCCCATGTAAATATGCACATCATGAGATCCCTCATTTCAATATAAAGTTTATATTGGGGCACATAAAGGTGCAAATCTTCACATGTAAACAACTATGAACATGAAGAACATGCTTATATCATTAAGCAAGTACCTGCATGGTTGGGATGGAAAGCAGACACATGGAGGGACTTACAGTATTCTTCCAATGTATGTGCTGCTTGCATCTTTTCTATGAGACTAGATTCAGATTTTATTTCACATTTTAAAAGGATAAAAAAATGAGAAACTGGCGTCTTTTCATTTAAGACAGAACAATCGTCATCCTAGGTATCACACTGCATCTGGAAAGCAAATTACGAAGTTCGACTCTTATTTACAGACACAGAAGAGGTGTGACGGTAACCCCAAACACACTGGAAGGGCTTGATCATTAGACATAATTTGTCTTTTAAACAAAGTTGATGCCATCAGAGTTTGATGCATGTGCAGTGTGGAGTTAATCAGCATGGAGAGGTGTCTGGGAACAAGCTGAACACCAATACTTCCTCCTCCTCATTCTCCTCCTCACCCTCCTCCTCCTCGTTCTCCTCCTCACCCTCCTCCTCCTCATTCTCCTCCTCACCCTCCTCTTCCTTGTTCTCCTCCTCACCCACCTTACCATCCCCCTCCTCCTATTCCTCCTCCTCCCTTTCTCTTTCATCATGAATTTACTTGTAACAGGATGCTTGTTTTAAATCCCTAAGTGATTTTTCAACACCCTATGGGGGCTCTTAAGAAAGAAATCTTTGGGGAAGTGCTCCCTAGTTGTCCCACAGGGTGGCACTCACCATGATGTCCTCGCTTGCTGCCCACCTGTGTGTTTTTTATTATTGCTATTAAGGTATAGTAACCATAAAAATAAACCCAGGGGATAGAGTAATGGCTCTGTGGTTAAGGGCGCTGGCTGCTCTTGCAGAAGACCCACATTCAGGTCCCAGCACCCACATGGCACACAGTTGTCTGTAATCCCAGTTCCAGGGACCTCTGTGAGTTCCTACATGCATGTGGTGTACAGACATACAAACAGGTCCACCCACATACATGCAAAGTTAATAAATGTCTAAGAACAAAATTTACCAATATTTAAGAAAAAAGGATTTAGAGAAGCAAGAAAACTTCTTAAGCTTAAAGTTGGGAAGCTTTGCTAGGCAAATAACAGATCCAGGGAGTCAAAGGGATACAGATGGTCAAGAATTGGATACAATGTACAATTTACCCCCAAGAACACTGGCAAATGTCAATATATAAATAACAGACCTAGGGGAGAAAGAACAACTATAACATATAATACTGTCTATGCTTCTTAACACAGTTAAGTGTATATTAGCTATGAATGTGCCATTAGAACAGAAAAATAAACAACACTGGCAACTAACATAAATTACAAGTGTAAACCTTACTTTTCATCACGGAAATGAAAATTATATAATGATATCCCACTTTTCCTGCCAGACTGTTTCCGGACATTTTGGATAATACGTGGATGGGCATTCAGGCACAGTAGCACACAACAGTGTTACAGGGTACCTTGCTTTTGAAGGTGAACTAAGGAATAAGTTGATAAATCTTATTCATTTGTGTGTGTTGGGTGTGTGTGTGTGTGTGTGTGTGTGTGTGTGTGTGTGTGTGTGTGTGTGTGTAATTCAACCCAAAGCTTTGAACTTACTAGTCAAATACTCTACTGTTGGTTTTCTAAAAACCTCAGTATGGGGTCCAAGGTAAGTTGTGATTTTTCTGTGTAAGTTGCAAAGTGATAAGACTATAAGGTTTTTCCCCAAACCAAACTAACTTTATGAAAGTGAAGTGCGTGCATGTGCACTCACTGACACCCTCTTCCTTTATCTTCTTCAGGCCTGCTTACAATGTCTGGTCTCGTGCACAGCCATGCCTTCAGCACCTAGGTCAGCTCCATGCAGCAGGCACCCCACTTTGCAATGGTTGAGTATTGAGTGTGTACTCAGGATCACATTCTCTGTCATCCTCATTTGGTCAGAAGGGCTAGTCTCCTTCACGAAGGTACAGCAGCTAAAGCACCACACTTCCTCCCTGAAGAATTCCCGATTGGTTTCTGGTTTAAACAGCAAAATTCTATTCAAGAATTCATGTGCAAATGTCAAGGAACACAACGATCTGGCAAAAAGCAATGTGTCTGTGTGTAAATTGTCATGCATGTAATAATGACACACACACACACACGCGCGCGCGTGCACACACATGCACACACATACACACAAGGCATGAAATAATGGCTAGAAAGGTAAGAAAAAACTGTTGGTTGCTATTTCTCTGGAAGAGAGAGTATGTATGAGATGTTTAGAGTAAAAAAATTACTTTCATTTACATATCTCTCCATGCAGAGAAATCTAGATGATTTTAAATTATGCAAAGAAAAGAGACATAAACACTGCATGTCCATATGGTAGTGCATCAGCTATTCTAAAAAGAACTAAATCCCACAATTAATTAGTTGAGAAAATTTAGATAAAACAAAACATAGACCGTGTCCTTGGATGGGAAGACTCAAGGCTATGTATAAACATTATATGATTCCAATTAAAATCTCAGAGCCTTTCTTTTGATCTCTGGCTCCCAAAGGATGTCCAAGTTTATCTTGAAGAGTAAACATTTAAGAATAGGCAGGCATGTTCTTAAGTAGGCTAGATGTTTGTCATAGGTATGGGGACAGGGATTTCCAACTGATTATAAAACTTGAGAAAGTAATTCACTGGACATAGGATGTACCTTTAACATCATCACTTGTAGTGTGGCAGCACGCAGGACTCTGTGGTTTTGAGGCCAGCCTGGTCTACCCAAGCAGTTTCAGGCTAGCCAGGGCTACAAAATGACACCCTATCTCAAAAAAAAAAAAAAAAAAAAAAAAAAAAAAGATAAAAGAGAAAGTAATGAATGGTCAAAACCAAAATTGGAACAGGATCAGAAGCCCAGACGTAGATAGATGGGTCTAACTGTCCCTGTGTACATCTGTCCACACATGTAGGAGCACTGGAAGGGAAAACACTGCATGTTGACTGATCACCCAGTATACATACTTTGTCTTCACCACTTTTCCTCATTATTGCAACAAAATATATGACAAGAAGCAAGTTAAAAGGGAAGGCTTTATTTTGGCTCACAGTTTGAGGTTACAATCCCTGATGGGAGGAAAAGCATGGTGGCAGAAGCCAGAGAACGATGGTTACTTAGCAATCAGGGACAGTAAACTCTGACCCTCAGCTTAGTCTCTCTTTTTAATGGAGTCTGGATTCGCAGCTTATAGGATGATTCCATTCACACTAAGGATCAGTTGTGCTCTCTTCTCAACTAACCCAACCCAGAAACCCTACTTAAGGATGCACCCTAAATTCATCTCGAAGGAGATTCTAAACCTTGTGAAGTTGACAATATTGATCATCACAGCTTCTGATTTTGTGCTGGGGAGTTACCTCTTGAATGCTACTGAATTCAGTTAGTTGTGGAAACGTATTCTACGAATGTAAAATAATATTTATGACCATTATAAAACAAATCACGATGGATCATAGTAGAGCACACATGACTTCACTACATATGGACATAGCTGTACCATGTGCACACGTGGTGTGCACAGAGAAGGCTGGGAAGACATTATACAATGATTGATAAGATTGGGAATAAGCTTTGCTCTTTCTATTTTACAGTAGAAAAAAGAGTCTATTTTCATATTTTTGTAGAGTTCTATCTCATTTAATTCTCTAACACATGAGGGCAGGTAGTTACTGTATGATATTTTATAGAGTTCTCATTTAATACTCTATTTAATATATAGGGAGCAGGTAGTTGCTGCACACAGTAGGAAAGCAAAGGAAGAGAAGATAACTGTATAAAGTCAGATCATATTAGCAGAAGGGCATGGCTCCAAATCCAGAGCTCAGTGCCATATACATGGCCCATAAGCCTATGAGAACTGGCTCGTGTATGCCTAAGCAGGGAGACACCATGTCTCCTCTAAGTGAGACAGATGGTAAAGCATCCACAGTACCAGCAAGCTAGAGGCCTGTGGGAGAGGACACCAGTGCATCCCTCTGTGTGCGTGATGGCTCTCCTTCATCCATCAGAGGAAGAGGCATGGGGAAACTGGATCTGACTTTCCTGTTCTTCCTTACAGAGACGCTTGTTCTGAAACAGTCTGGGCCTGAGATAGACAAGAAGGCTTGGAGAAGCCTGACATGGTGTGAGCTTTCTCTTCTATCTGGCTGACAGGAACCGCCACTTCACCTTGCCCCAGTTTCCCATAGTGCTTTGCATAGGAAAATAAGAATTGCAAATAAAATCTCCTGACTCCTCTGTAGATGGCTAGATTATACTATGTCTACTGCATGAAGTACTTAAGGCCAAAGAGAGTGCCGAATTATGGAGACAGGATGGCCAGTCTCCATTGTTGATAAAGATGGAGTCCAGGCTATATGGGTTCTTAGGACACAGCAGCTTGAAAGGATAGTGCTGTGAACATCGCAGGTGAAGGAAACCTAGTCCGTGATCTCTAGTACAGTTAAGACTAAAACACAGCACTTTGTTTCTATATTTCAGAAGCTTCCTTGGTGTGGAGACTGTGCCAGTTTCCTCCTTGAGCCTAAGCAACATGGCCACAAGAAAAGGCAGCAGAGCCCTGTTAAAGAAATCATCAGCATACATCCCTCCTGCCTTCCCAGACTGACCACTGACAGGCAGAGCTAACAGAGCGGCAGCTGGGCAGGAACATGGCTCTAATAGGAAGCCCAATGCTGTCTTAAAGATGGAAGAAGCTATGCCAATGCCCCTGACTCTAGAGCCATGGCCCTTCTAGGAGTCTAACTTGATTCACGCATGATGTCACTAAATGCACTTTAATTTCTGTTTTAGAGAGGAGGTTGTACAATTATGAACTGACTTAACTTGAGACGATAATTCTGTTCAGCAAATCACTTAATGATCCTCTTTAAGGTGCACCACATGGCCTCCAGTTTTCCTAGTGCAAAGATCCTTTGAACCAGTGTGTGTGTGTGTGTGTGTGTGTGTGTGTGTGTGTGTGCTTACAGACAGTCACACACATACTCCCCCACACACAAAGGTGAGAGTGAGAACACACACACACACACACACAGAGAGAGACACACACTGTGCTGGCCACTTTTATGTCAATGTGACACATCTATAGTCATCTGAGTGGAGGGACCCTTGGTTGAGGAAATGATTCCATAAGACTGGGCTGTAGGCAAGCCTGTAGGGCACTTTCTTAATTAGTGATTGATGGGGAAAGGCCCAGCCCATTGTGGATGGTGTCATCTCTGGTCTGATGGGCTTGGGTGCTATCAGAAAGCAGGCTAAGCAAGCTATGAGGAACAAGCCAGTAAGCAGCACCCCTCCATGGCCTCTGCATCAGCTCCTGCCTGCAGGTTCCTGCCTAGTTTGAATTTTTGCTTTGACTTCCTTCAGTGCATTAAGATTCAGGATATATAAGCCAAATAGTCTTTTTTCTCCCCAAGTTGCTTTGACCATGTTCACAGCAATACTAACCTTATAAATGCACACATATTCATACACGCATACACACACATATACATACAGGCACATACTTACACACTCACATAAGCACAGGTGAATACATACACACATATACATACATACACACACAGGTGCATGCATACATACACACACAGGCACACACACATGGCCTAGGAGGGGAGCTGAAGCTAATTGCAGTAAGTGCAGGTCTGCATCTCACCACTTGTGAGGCAGGTTTGGGAACACAGTCAAAAGTTTGAGGCCAACCAGCTCTACATAATGAGTTCCAGGACAGCCATGGTTACATAGGTGAGATCATGCCTCAAAGGTGGGGGATTGAATAATTTACATGAGTAAGTTTTAATCAGGAGACTTTACAGAAATGAGACATAAACCAGTGTGACTGAAATTCCCTAAACAACTCAAAAGCTAATGAACGGATACAGCTTTCTCTGAGCCTTGAAGAACACAGTACAATTAGCCCTTAAATGTCTCCCCGAAACATCCGAGCCTCTGACCTTTACCAGACGTTTTTACAGAAAGCCTTTCGCTACTCACCAACTGGCAGCCTTCGAGGGAGCTGACAAGCTGGGCGTTCTGGCAGGAGAGGATGGAGCCAGCCAGGTTGAGCATCACACACACTGCGGAGAGCAGCATGAAGAAGGTGATCTGGAAGCCAACCAAACACAAATTGATTACCCACTTGGCAAACCTCGGAGGGAAAAATGGCTTGGCTTTACAGACGTTTTGGGCTTAATGAAGTAATTACCCCAACAATATTTATGTTTTAAAGGAAAATGGGATTGTTTCTCAAGATGTCAGCTTCATTACCACAGATTTCTTTGGAACCTACAATTTTAATTTTAGAAGCTAAACCTGAAAATCCTATACATTCCAGACACTCAATAGTAACAAGCCAGAACTGATTAAGCAAAACTGAAGGAAAGAGCTGTATTGATTAGAAGGACGTTAAATTGATTTTGTTTAGTTTTTAGTGTGGAAAATTTTGCACATGTGCAGAAGAGAAAATAGAAAGAGGCCTGGGCACTCGTCACCTATCCTCAGGAATCAGCCAACCCAGAGCCAGCTGTTCTTCACTGCCTGGACCATGGGGAATATCCCACCATAAATGGAATTCAAGTAATCCCATCCCTAAATGATTCGGTGTGTATTTCCAGAGAGCTGTGAGCCATTCTTGTAAATATTACTGAATTACTGTTGTCATGCCTGTTAAAACTTTATACTTGTCAGTATTGAGTTCTAGAATTTCGTATCCTGCCTTACTTGCCTCTAGTTTCCACTGAGTCAGGTCACACATGACATATTGAAGGTCCATAGAGTGTAACAGTTATGACTCTTTTCTCCCCCACTTTCCTCCTTTCTTCTCTCCACACAGGGTTCCACACAGGGGTTCACTACTTATCCCAGCCTTGAACTCACAACCCTCCACCTCCAGCCTCCCAAATGCTGGTAAATCTTCAATCTATGGGTTTCTACCTTCCTGACTTTTTCCTTAAAACTTACTGAAGACCCCAATTCATCATCCTAATAGGGTGGGTAACCAGGCTGAGTCTTACAAAACACCATTTTGTGACCAAGAGTGATCTAAGGGTAATGTGATCAGAAGTAGGGAGTGTGTCAAGAAAAACATGATAAAGACTTTGAAACTGGTGAAAAAACTACTAATTGCCAATGGTTCCTAGCCCACCCTTCTGGGCTCCTTTGCCCTTTATGGTCATTACACCATTTCAAATCATTCTGAGCTACAAAAAATGGACATTAGTGGAAATGACTTCTGGCAATGCAAATGTTAAGGCATTTTGTCTAGTGGAATAGAACTAATTGTCACCCATGGCTACTAGTGACTTTCACATCTTCTTCTAAGCATATTTCAGGATTACAGCTAGTTTGTGCAGACAGTGTTTGAATTTCTACCACACATGCCTGGAAAATGTATTGGTTCCCTGTTGAAATCATGAGTTTTATCATCTATAACCTATGTCTATTATGATGTTTAAAGCTGCTTCAATAACTAATAACTTCACTTTGGTTTTGTGTGTGATATGTGAGTGTGTGTATAGCATATCATTAGGACCATGAACTTACGTTCAATGAACATGCTTCAATCACCTGCATCATTGTGCACTCACGTTGACCCCTGGACTCTTAGGGGTTTATGGATTTCGACTTCCTGCCTGCTTCCTGGTTCTCTAGGACCCCAGGACTCCCCTTATTTACATGCTTTCTGCGTCAGGCCTGGAAGAGTACAGGCACCTTTTAATGAGAACAAGATTTAGATGCCACAATGTTTGCATGCAAGGTATGACTCACTCTTTAGATGGTCATATTTTCAACGTTTCCATCGCCAGACATGTCCTGAGTTTGTATGGCCCTTTTTAATCAATTAGGAAGCTTTCAACCTAACCCATTGATTATAGGCCTGCATCTGCTTTCAACCATGCCAGAACCCTTCGTCTTCGATACAATTGTGATTTGTCTCATAGCTGGTGCTCAAAGCAAGAAGGTGTGGTTGACAAGAAATCTCAGAGACTCTTTACCCTGAAGTGACAACCTACTAGAGACAAAGTGAAGACCCAGGTTTCGAAAGTCTTATGCATTGTGTTAAAAGGAGACAAACATGTTTGGTCTATTCTCTTTTGTTATCCTGGATGGTGTAAAATGCATTAAACAAATCCAATGGTCACACAGTATTAAAAAATGTAACAAGAACATGGAGTCAAGAAGGAAAAAGGTAACAGATGCTGCTGATATTAAGCTGGGACCAGGGATGTAGAGTGTTGCTAAGGTTTGGATGTGAATTGTGCTTCAAAGGTTGGTGACTTGAAGCTTGGTTCTCAGAGTCAATACTGGGAAGTGATGGATGTTTAAGAGGCGGAGCTACGTGGGAGATGCTTGGGCCTTTGTGAACATGGACCTTGGACAGGATCTACAAAGTTCCTTAGGAAACCCAGTTGGGTTTTTTGGAAGTGGATTGCTAAAAAAGATGCCTAGCCCTCTGCCCTCTGGCTTACTGCATCTCCAGGGGATGCTTCCTCTTTGCATATGCCCCCAGGAAACCTTCCAACATCAGGCTTTTAGCAGAAGCTGAGCCCTGAGGGCACTTTATCTTGGACTTTTCTGCCTTCAAATTTTTGAACAAAGTATCCAGTGTCAGATACTCTGTTATAGCAATAGAAAAATGGCCAATGTAAATGTTAACTATAATTTTCAAGCTTGACCCTGAAAATCAAGTAAAAGATATGCAGAGGGTCTGGGGAGATGGCTCAGCTCTTCAGAGCACTGGCAGGACCTGGGTTTGGTCTTCAAGCACCAAATGGTATCTGTAACTTCAGTGTCAAGGGATCCAACACACTCTTCTGGCCTTTGTAGGCAATGCACACGGATACATGTGGTGCAGACACACAGGCAGCTAAAGAACCCATAGGCACAAATAAATAAACCTAAATAAGTAAGCAAATAAAAGAAACAACAGGGTATTTAAGATAAATAGCGAACAGATGTAATAGGAAATAAAAGAACATACTAGGAAAGTTTATCCAACCAAAATGAAATAATCATTAAAAAGAACTGAACTATAAAAATATATATACAAAGCAAGTGAGATAGAAGTAATCACTTTAACCATAATAGTAAATATTTGATTTGCAGTCAGCAATGGTACAGTATGTGTCCTTTAAAAAGAGATCTAAATTATATGTCGTAAAGAAAGACTAACTTGAAGTACAAAGACACAAACATTATGAAATAATGTTTCAAAGGACAGCACAAGAAAACAGGCCTGTCAGAGAGAAAGAGTTAGTGAGGATCCACCAATGTCTTCAGAATTGATAAAGTGTGAAAAACTGTTACAAGGACCATAAAATGTGCAGTAATGTATCAGGAAACAAAAAGCTAGTTCATGAAAATAGCCAACTACAAACATATGCATCAAAACAATGGAGTCGTCCAAATGTGAATCAAACCAGGACAAGATTGAAACTTTCACAATTTATTTTTAATGATGGAAATGTCTACATAAAATGCCAATAAAAAATAAGGACCCAGAAATATCGCAGGAAATAAGAACTGATAGAGATGAGGGACATCTCAATCTCAGGGACACATTCTAACCTCAGGGACATATGACCTCACCAAGTAAAGAGTAAAAAGGGGTGAGATGTAGGATCTGCCTGAAGAAGGCAGGTGGTTCTTAATACACTGTGAATGACTGGGCCATGTAAAGTACTAACAGAAAGTAATACCAGCAGTCAAGACAGAACATGCCAGGTAGCCACACCCCTAAACAACCACCAGGGCAAAGAGGAACTCAGTACAAAATAAGAAAAAGAAAAAAAAAATCTTTACAATAAGAGAAAGTGAAAACCACAGCAAAGCATGTGGAATTCAGGAAAAGCTGTGCACAGAGAAGCTGTTTCAGGCAGTAAATATCTGTCTATGTCCCAAAAGAAAGAAGACCTATGACGAGATTCTGACATTTCAAAGTAAAGAACTAAAAACTAAGAGAAAATGACTAACCAAACCCACAGGATCAAGGAACTAATGCAGAGCAAAGTAAAGTCAAGTCCATATAACAAAAAAAAAAAAAAAAAAAAAAAAAAAAAAAAAAAAAAAAAAAAAAAAAAGTAGATTTTGGAAAACAGAAGCAAAGTTGGGTCTTACGAAAATTGGCAAGCCTTCAGCTGAAGAAAAAGAGAGAAAAGATGCGCATTAAACCAAAAATGAAAATGGAGATATTAATACTAACCCCACAGAAATGTTAAGGACTTTTTAATATTGTGACAAATGTGTTCATAACATAATTTGTTCACTTATAAGTTAAAGATGAAATTGTCAAGGTTTGCGACATAGAGAATTTCTTCTTGATCAATTCTACAGGGTTCCTCTATGGGAAGAGGAACCTGCTGAAACATTCACAAGAGATCAAACAGAAATCAAAATCCTAGCAAAGAGTAAGTTCAGGCCTACCCTTCATTCCTAGTGAGTTCTCTTAAGCACTTAAAGAGTTAATAACAAGCCTACTTTTTGCAAACTTGGGTTGGGGAAACACTTCTTGACAAGGCTGTCATTATCATGAAACCAATGTCAGGCCAAAAAAAAAAAAAAAAAAAAAAAAATAGACAAACACCTAGGGAGACACACGGAAGATCTTCAACAGATCTGGAAAGATTGTAATTACATGAAGTACAGACTCTGGTTAAGACAGAGCCAAGCTAAAAATGAACAGATGGCAAATGGCAGTGGGTCGTTACCGAAGCTGAGGGGCCTCTGTTTCTGAAGAGCAAGAGAGTCAGTATGATAAGCAGTGCAAACATGCTAAAAGGAAAGGCATCCCAGAATCCCGGCATCCCAGGAAATACAAACTCACTATGAGAATTCGCATCCTTGAGAGACACATCTAAAATATATACAGATGGCAGGCTACAACGAGACTATGAAGAGGCACAGGCAGAGAACATCATTACCCATGCAGTAAAATGACTACGTTGGCTTTCTATTTCTTCATGTATGGAATTTTCCAAATAAACAAATTAAAGACATAGTTGGATTCCGCCCCACCCCCACCGGTCAGGTATGGTGCCACGTACCAGTAAATCTAGAATATGTGGTGCTGAAAAAGAGAACAGTGAGTTCAAAGACAGCCTGAACAGGCTGTTGCCACTGTTCTGGGTTGCTCACCAGGACTTAACGGCCAAGCCCTATTGCTGCAGACACTGCGCACTTCAGTCACAGGTCACAGAGCCTTACTCGGCTGTGAGCCCTGTGAGCTACAATAACGACCCAGTGATTGCCCGTAGGTGCAATAGTGGCATGAATGTTATATATGTGACCAAGTGCTGTCTGGTTGGATATAAGCCCAGTGCACTGGAGGAAACACTCACATGGCACTATAAATCTGGTCAAAATACCCATGATGGGAATGCCCACAGGCCTAGGTATGACCCTATTGCTATTATTCTACACAGTATCAAAGTGTCCTCTAAGTTTATATTTATCGATGGTGGCAAATACACTCACATTTGGTCAAGGAGGATGTAGTAAGTGACTGTGCTCCAAATGAGACATCCGTATCACACTACCTTTTTCAATGGCTTCGGGGACATCACAGAAAGAAGGTAAGAGATAGAGCTTGGGGTGGACTGGAACAAACAGTGTCTTCTAAACACAAGGGGACCACTGGACTCATGGACTCACAGTAACCATGGTTGACTGCGCTAGTCCTGCCCGAGATCCAGCCAGTCAACGTTTTAGCATGGAACAGAGAGGGGCTCCTAAGCCCCTGCCCCTAGCTGAAAGCTGCTAGGGGAGGGAGAGTCAGTTTGCTCTAAGAATGTGACCTCTGCTAGGTGAACCACACTCCACTGAATGACACCACGCCCAACCATGTGTGGGCAGCACAAAGTGAACTCGGTGTGTTAAAAGTATTTTTAAAGGGTATGAAGTTGGGAGTGGGTTACGAGTGGATCTTGACAGAATTAGGGGGAAAGGGTGGGTGAATATAATCCAGATATATTGTATAGATACATGAAATTCTCAGAACATCATAGATTTGACTGTACTAACAAATATCATTGGGCCTATACAACCTTACGCAGGTGAGGTTCTTCTAAACAAACAAAATATACAATAATTAACTAATTCTCACACAACATGGCAAAAGGAAGTTCCTCAGTACAGTTTTTGAGATTGGAATATTTTCCGTTTCTTGAACAATTCACGGTGTCAGCCATTAAAAGAGGGAGAGAGAATGGGGAGATTCTCAGTCAGCAAGATGCTCTCCGCACAAGCATGAGGGCCTGAGCGTCATCTCCAGCACCTCTGTGTAAATGCCCAAGTGTGGTGCATGCTCATGATCTCACTGGAGGAGGATGCACAGGAGGCTCCTCAGGACTTGCCGGCTGGCCTGGTCTATCCAGCAAGTGCCAGGTGAGTGAAGAGGCCCGTCTCCAAAGCACACCCGAGGTTGTCCTGTCTTCACAAGTACTTGTACATCATATATACCTTGCAGACAGACAGACAGACAGACACAGACACACACAGACACACACACACAGACACACACACACACACACACACACACACACACACACACACACACACACACACACACACACACACGGAAAAAGAAGAATGCACATCTGAGGGGAAGCCAAAACCCCACGAAGAGGTACTAGAAGCCTCACTTGCGCTGTAGGGTTAAGGCCTGAGGATACGGATTTCTGTTGGGAAAGAGATCTACACAGGTGGGAAGGGAAGAATTAGATGGAGCACAGTGCTGTAACCGCAGGGTTGAGAAAGTGCGGCGGGCAGAGGGCTCCCCCAACCCTGCCACCTAGAGTGCTGGAGGAAGAGCTTCACTAGGAATGAGCAAACCTAGAAACCTTGGTTCTGAACTCTATAAGAGGCACCAGAACTCTCAGGAAAAAAAGCTACCTCCAGCAGAGTTAGAACAAAGTTCAAATAAGGTTGATCTTTTTTACTTCAAAGAAGAATCAATGTAGTGGAGGAATCAAGGGAGAACATTAAACACACATGTGACTGTGTCTACATGGTATAACCCAAGGATGAATACAGATATCAACAGGTAAACCCACTGAAATTAAAATTTTTGGAGAAAAAGTGATATTTTATTTCAATTAAAAATATTTAAAAATGTTTTATTGAATACAGTTAACATCTATTTGGGGGGGGGGCAGGCATCCCTATACATGCGTTGAGGGCAGAGAACAGCTCTCAGGAGTCAAGTTTTTCTTTGTGCAGTGTGGATTTCAGGGATCCAACAAAGGTTCTCAGGCCCTGGTGCCAAACGCCCTCACCCACTGAACCATCTCATTAGATCCACATTGAGATTTTGTTGAGAAATATAATACCCAGGAGGGTTTCAGACATGTCTTCATACAAGTTATAAAGAAGGAAATGAAAAAGTTCACAGTGACTGCAGAGGACCACCCAATGTTTGCCTCAGCTAACTAACCAGAGGTGCAAACTGACAGCATAAACTGAAACTTTACATCACCCAATAGAATGCAGCAAACGTAACAGCACCGTTTCCATGATATTCCTGCCAAAGATGCATAATTCAAGTTTTATCAAGAAATTACAGTAGTCAACCTAGGCTAAGGACTAATTTAATGCAAACTAGTGACCAATGGCCTGGATTTAAGTGTCAAAGTCAGAGTATCCAGAGTGTACAAAGAACTCAAAAAGCTAACAGTCAAACAGAACACCTTTTTAGAAGCAAGCTAGGATCTTATCAGGGGATTCTCCAAAAAAGACCCAAAAAATGGCCAAAAATATCTTTAACAGAAACTAAAACTACTTGGAGATTTCATGAGCCCGGTCAGAATGGCTAAGATGAATGAAAGATGACAGTAAATGCCGAGGAGGGTGTGGGGAAAGAAAGGCCCTCATTCACTGCTACTGAGTGTGCAGCCATGATAGGAAACCAGCATGGAGAATCCTCCAAACACTGAAAGGACATTTACCGCATGACCTAATACACCTCGCAGCATCCGGCTCCACAGACGCCTCAGACATGTTCACTGCTCTATTCACAATAGCTAGTTAATGGAAACAAACCTAATGTCCTTCAGCTGATAAATGGACAGTGGAAATGTGGTGTATAAACACCACAGAATACATGTGTAAAGGAAAAAAACAAAGGAAGACAAAGTGTACGAGACATCACTATACTGAGCGAGCTAACCCAGACCCAGAGAGACAAACACTGCGTATCTTCTATCTGTGAATCCTAACTCTGAATCCTTAGATTTGAGTATATACACCAGAGTAGCTGCATATAACAGGAAAATAAAAAGGGCAATGGGGTGGAAGGAAGAGTGAACTCCTAGAAAGGGGAGAGGGAGAGGGAGGGACTCCCTGGGAAGGCTGATGGAGGGCAGAGCTGAGGAAAGAGAAGGGATAAAGAGCACTAAGGATGTTTGAAAAGGTCATAGGAAAACATACTATTTACTGAAATACTACATCTGCATACATACATACATACATACATACATACATACATACATGTGTCTGTGTTGTGTGTATGAAGTACCATCCATGAGAAACCTCCCTTAGAGTTGTTGGTCAAGGGAGTTTAAGAGATTCCCCAAATAATAGGCTCTTGTCATTGGCCTTTAGATTTCATCTAGAAGCCTCTCCCTGAGGACTAGCTTTCATAGTACCCAAAGATGCTGTGAAAACAGTCAAGAGAGAAAAGCAGTTAACAGTGTCATCCAATGTAAAGCCTATGAACCAGACACCATAGCAAGATACCCCCAAGGGTGCAGTAGTGGCAGTTATTATCCTGGGGATAACCAGCAGTTGTCTAATTGAATGGGAGGGAATTCATGCTCGGTACTATAAAACTCACTGTGGCTGTCGGGGTCATGAACCCTAGTGAAGAACCTACTCCCACAACTTCCTTAAACCACCATAATTCCTAACTGCATTCCAAACATTTAGACTTAAATCCACAGACAAGCTCAGCCCGCAGCTCTCATCAAAGCAGCTTCTTTCTGCAGTGGATGGAGCCTATTACAGAAATCTTCACCTGCTCAGAACAGGTGAATACTGGGCGCTCAACCCCTACCAGCACAACTGTAACACAACCATCACTCCCAAGGCTAGGAAACGGCGTAGAGGAAGGGCAGAAAGGTTATAAAAACCAGAGAACCAGGATATCTGCTGTGAGATTGTTCTTTATGGATGAAGGAGAAGCTGAGCCTATATAATCTTACAAACAAGATCTGAACAATGACAACACCAGTTGGTACTCCAATGCGGAAGGGGGAAATCTCGTAAGGCCTACCCCCTGGATGAAGAACACAGGCTATCAAATGTCTGTGGTTCCTTATAGAGAAAGAATCAGTCTTCTTCCGAGATGAGTCCCCTGCTTGACTGTCTAATCCCAATTGGTCAATCTAATGTTCTCAGCAGTAATGATTTTGAAAAGAGGAGGGTGTATAGGAAGAGCTGAAGTGGGGAGGTAGAATCGATGTAAATATAGTACTTATGTAGGAGATTCTCCAAACTAAATACCTTCATACTTAATATTAGAATTCTCAGAGTGTAGTACAAAATGCGGGGCTACAATACTGATAATTAAGACACATTAAAGTCACACATGACAAAACCAAAAATGTAGGTGGTATTTGCAGCCGGATTCAGCAGTGGACAGATGCAGAGAAGACAGAGTTCTCAAGAATCAACAAACAAACAACTGATGGCCAAAATGGAGGGTAAATGGCAAACCGATGCTTAATGTCACTTGGCAACAGGTAAGCAGATGGCACAGTGAACTAGTAACAACACACCCACCACAGGGCTGTACAGGTTAAGTGCTCGGCTGTTAGCTTCTGGCTTGAACTCCTGAGGTAGCACACACTTTCCCAATGGGGAGATATTAGGAGGCTGTACTCTTCCTTCATGAAAGGAAATCAAAGTGAATGAATCAGGTCATCTACAGTAACTTCAAAAATAGCTGGTGACAAACTGCTGTGATAAAGGACACAGGGCCACTTATGTAAACCATGAAAGCCCACAGAAGGAAAACATACATTCCCCATGAAGGTGCATACATGTAAAGTTGTGAAAAACATATAATGGCATGATATGCAGTCCTGGAATCTGTAGAGAAAGATATATATAAAAGAGATTATCTATCCTCTAATGTAGCACAGCATCTCCAACAAAGCGGCAGTAAACTGGGAAGCTCTTAGAAAACTGAGATATTATTACTGTACCTGAGAGTTCTCAGACAACGGGTACAGAGGACAACTTAGCAATGTAGCTTACTCAGGTCAGGAGCCTGTGGGCAGAGGGTAATTCATACACTAACCTAAAATGTAACCAAAAAGAGGAACTCAAGGAAAAACTAGTCTGTCTTAGTCAGGGTTTCTATTCCTGCACAAGCATCATGGCCAAGAAGCAAGTTGGGGAGGAAAGGGTTTATTCAGCTTACACTTCCACATTGCTGTTCATCACCAAAGGAAGTCTGGACTGGAACTCAAGCAGGTCAGGAAGCAGGAGCTGATGCAGAGGCCACGGAGGGATGTTACTTACTGGTTTGCTTCCCCTGGCTTGCTCAGCCTGCTTTCTTATAGAACCCAGGTCTACCAGCCCAGGGATGGCACCACCCACAATGGGCTGGGCCCTCCCCCCCTTGATCCCTAGTTGAGAAAATGCCTTACAGCTGGATCCCATGGAAGCATTTCCTCACCTGAGGCTCCTTTCTCTGGGATAACTCCAACTTGTGTCAAGTTGACACATAATCAGCCAGTACATAGTCCCCAAAGTCTCCAAATCTACTTGTGCTGGTTTTTTGTCAACTTGACATAAACTGGGGTTATCTGGGAAAAAGAACACTCAGTTGAGAAAATACTTCCATCAGATTGGCTTGTGGAACACTTTCTTGATTGCTGTTTGATGAGGGAGGACCCAGCTCACTGGAAACAATGCTATCCATGGGCAAGTGTTCCTGAGCTGTCTCAAGCAGGCTGGACAAGCCAGTAAGCAGTGTTCCTTCATGGCCTCTGCTTTATCTCCAACCTACAGGTTCCCTCAGTGACCGACTAAAAAACCTTACCTTCCAAGATGTGGTCACGGTATGTCACAGCAGTAGAAAGCCAACAAGGACACTACTGCAACACAAGTCAACAATCTGTAGCCACTCTCGCTCCTTCATACCTCATAACTACCAGACTCCGGTAGTTGGCCTCTAGTTCAGTCACCTGACCTCACAGCCATCCCATGAAAGTATTTGCCTCCTGTGATGAAGAACTTTCAGTAACTCTCCTCAAGCATTACTGCGGATGTCCAGTGTCTGGCCAAATACTATCAAAAACTCCATGGAATCTGTAAAACTCATCTATAGCAACTGGAAGAAGTTGTTTTTTCCCCCCATTTTACAGTTGAGACTGAGAGCTACTCCCAAGAGAACCAGTCTGACCATTTGTTCAAATTGGGGTTAGAGGACTTTAAAACCATCATGTCTCTGTGCTGTGCCACACCTCCCAAAGCCCAGGGGGTCTTGTGGTTGTTTATACTGGTCTGTCTGGGCTGCCCTCACCAGACATCACCCTACATAGAAGAAATGGGAGGGACTTCTTAGCCCCAGAACTTGTAACAGCTCTCTTAGAAGTGATCTAACACCCCTAGATCACTAGTGATATAAAGAACAAAAAGTAGTTCAAAATCAAGAGTAAAAGTAAGGTGTAAAGTGGCTATATTCTTTCATACCAGGGCCTCTGCTAAACTTTACATTAAGCTCTATCTATTCACAATGGCACACTCAATAGCGGATTGGGCCCATTCTATAGATTTACAAGCTAAATTCTTGTATTTAGAATAGGATCTGCACTTGGGCAGTGTGATTCCCAATCAGGCCTGGTTAATCACTCTGACACTGTCTTATGAACCTAAGACTTAACCATGATCTTAACTTGCTCTGATGCACACTTCTGCAAAACCATTGACTTTAGCTGGTATCACGGCAAAAACTTCTGGAATCGTGACATTTCCTTAGCAGCCACAATTACTAACAGGAAACAATAAAAATAATGGTGACCTGACTCAAAAGTATAGTATTTGTTATACTTAAAAAAAAAAAAACCTTATGTAGGACCCAAAGGATAACAAAGTAGTAATTACGAATATAGAAATATCAGAAAACACACCATATAGATTTCTTGGAACCACAAGCACTCACACCCATACAGAATAACGTATTTTTAAAGCTGTGTAGACAAGAAGCTAAACCAATATTATTTCCAATTTTAAAAAGACGTTTATTTTTCTCCCATGAACTAGTCATTAGATAATAGCTACCCTGTTTCTTTATCATCTAGACCATCAAAGCAATTTACCTAAATGTTCCTTCTCGAATATGTTTGACATCGCATTACAATTTCCCAGTTAGGTTTGGAAAGCTAGAAAACGCTTTAAACAATAGACAATAAAATAAAATATTTCTTCCATCTCTTTAGCAATGAAAATGTAATGCTCAAACCCTAATAAAAACTAAACAAAAAAACCCCGCGACACATACTAACGCTACAAGGCATTTAGGCCCAGCACAATCAAACTTCCTCCGACCCCTTCCCCTGTTCCTTTATTCTGGAACTGCTGAGGCGCTCAGACTGCAACTCATTAGTTCAAGAGGATGTGGCTGGGGCACTAGCTGCAGGTCTAGCTCTACTCTCCTCATCTGCCAAAGCCTCGCAGTACTGCGCGGGCCAGTCTTTGGGGTCCTGGTTATGGACTTTGGCCACAAACTTAAGAACTTTCATCTTGCTGGTCTCCAAGTTGGTTCGCGGGCCCCACTGTAATTCATAGTCCACAGGATCGGTGTGAGGTATCCTCCGATACTCCAGGTAGCGCTGCCGCACAAAGTCTTCGGTAATGAGTTTCTTTGGGTCGCCAAAAATTAAATGCTTCTTAGTGGGGTACACTCCGAGTCGTCGCAGGAAGTCCCAGACCTCAGTCTCGGTGATGGTGTTGCCTTTCATGAAGATAAGCCCCAGGACTATCATAAGCAGGCCCGAGGTGGGCGTACCCTGATCGCCCCTCACCTCTGCATCCTCCTCCACTGGCTCCAGCGTGTTGATGAGGATGTAGGTGTGGCTCTTGGGCTCCAGCTCCACCAGCTTGTACCCGAACACGTACTGCAGTCGCTCGGCGGCCAGCTTCAGAAGGTTGGGGTACACGTCCCGGTAGTCTCCCACCACGTGCTTCAGGATGTCGGTGCGCTTGATCGGGATCTTCTTCTGGTCCTTGATCAGCAGGAACTGAACCAGCTCGGCCACCTTCAGCTCCAGCTGCTTCTGGGTGCGTGGCCCCACCGTGGGGGCCGACAGGGAGGCGCGGGAGCCCTGAGAGGAGCCGCCCGCGCCGCGGGACGTGCTGGGCGCTTCCTCGCCAGAACCTCCCCAGTCCCGCTCTCGATCAGCCTGCGAGCTGGGCCGACCGCGGCCCCTCGGTTTCTGCAGCATGTCGCCGGTCGGCTGAGAGCGGACAGCGCTTGGGAGCGGTAACCGCCCGAAACCTCTGCCGAGCGCGCCAGAGAGGATCCGGGAGAAGTTGCGGCGTGCGCGTGACGTCACGTCGCCGGCGCTCCGCGTCCCGGAGGCGGGGCAACGCGCCTGGGAGCCGTCCTGGGGGGGCGCGGCGTCTTCACGGCTACTGCGCATGCGGAAGGTCTTGGTGGTGGCCGATGCTCCCTCTGGGCTCGGTCCCCAGTTTTAATGAGAATCTAAGTGTTTATGAGGTCATATAAATAGAAAGCAAGAACCAAAAGTTCTCTGCAGGTGTGCGGTTGAATTCTAGGGCACACCTGTTTAGACACATCTTACGCTTTTTAAGCTACAAAGTTTGTATATGGAACACAAAGGATAAATTAATTTGTGTGTGTGTGTGTGTGTGTGTGTGTGTGTGTGTGTGTGTGTGTGTGTGTGTGTGTGTGTGTGCGCGCGCGGGGGGGGGGGTGTTGTGGGGAATAAGGCAGAGGAAGAGAAAACCTGGGAAGTCGAGAAAAAAGTGTTGATTTGTGCACTAAATGTGGACATGGAAGACCCGGGGCACCCCGTCTCAGCATAGCGGTCCTTGGCAGAGTTCATACCCACCTGGCCAGTTAATTTCTGTGCAATCTCTTGGAGTCTGTAAGAAAAGTTATTCTCAAAAGCCAGATTTCTCCTGCTGTTTCCAGGTTCGTATTCTCTTCATTTAAATTTCAGCTAGATGACCATAAGAAGTCACATAAGCACTGTCAGTAATGCATAATAATGTAAGCTGACTTTTGGAAGACATGGTCGCGAAAACTGCCTCAGACCCACATCTGCAGTTTTAGCAGAAACATGTTGGAGGAATGCTAACCCCAGAGGCACTTGCTCTCTTAAGAGATTAGCATTTAATTTAGGTTACCAATGATTCTGAGTAGCAATAATGTGAGTCTCTTAATTCTCTTTCTTAGTATATAAGCTTTAAAATCTCTGTAAGAGAAGAGCCATCACCCTTTACAAGCTGTGATGTGTGTAGTCTGTAGATGGTTTCAATTGTGCAACTCTAATAGGCAAAATGAGTCATTTCATTAACTCAAACCACCAGCAGTCTGTTGCTATTACTGCTGCAGATCTCACCAAATGGATTTCTTCTCCATTTACTGACAAAGGAACCGAGTTTTCCTCTCTCGTTTTTAAAGCTACCAAGAAAGTAGGTAAACTATTCAAAGAACAAACTCAAATTGATTTCCTCCTTAATGCAAATATATTCAGAGGAAAGCAATTCAGATCACATTATTTGAATAATCGCACCAAAACATGGCCTTATTAAAATTTCATTCAATGTAAGCAGCATAAAATTTTTGTTTATAATTCAATATGAAAATGCACTCTGATAATGGGACCTGCAAGGCTAATGTAAAATCCTATTCCATGTTGTGACTCAAGTGTTCTGAAATCTAGTGAGCTTTGAGGAGTAACTTTCTATTCCACACAGGGTCAACGAAGACACCATCAGAGGTTGGGCTCAGTGACAGAGGCTGCAACCTTTTGAAAGTGTTCTTTAAAGCTCACAGGCTGGGAATGTAGACCCCCGACTGGAGAGGGCTGCGTCCTCATGAATGAATGGACGCTGTGTTCTCTGTAATGAGTTAAGTGTACGTCGGTTTTGCCATTGTACACTCTAACCAGATCACGACACACAGTGATGCTCAACAGATGTGGTACCTGGCTCTTAGTCCTCCCAACCTTAAGAGCCACGAGTAAAAGACAGTTCTGTTATGTCCAGCCCACCCACTCCATGCATCGTTTCACAGCAGCACAAAATGGACTGAGACTGACTAAATAGAGCAGGGTGTCGTGACACCCTTCCATTTGTCTGCCTCAGTTTCCTCATTTGTCTGCCTTAGTTTCCCTGCGAACTGAAATCTGCATTTAAGTTCATCGAAGCCTCCTGCGAACTAAAAGGTTCCTCCAAGAAGGATCAGTCCTGCCTTGAGCCAAAAAATTTCAGCAGCCAGGAGACGAGAGACATGGAAAAAAAGATGAGAGCTGTTGTCAGCCTTCAGGCTGGTTTTCAGTATTTTCTGTTAGTTTCTTCACAGAGCACCACGCTAACTCACAACCCAGCAAGCAGCACAGCTAGCACCCAAGACTAGAAACCACAGCATAATTTCCCAGCACCCCCACACAGACAGCAGATGGTCATGACTCAAAACACATGAAGAAAGAAAGATACCAGTTTTAAGTCCCAAAACACCTTTCCCTGTGCCATCCAGGATGCAGCCTAGAAGACACAGGCAAGGAATGATGTGAATAAAACATAGGTTAGAAATCGCAACAGGCATCCTAAACCCAACATTCCTCTTCAAATACACAATGGAAACTATGAAGTAACACTAAAGGTGGCGAAGGGCAACAGTTAATGCCTTTACAAAGGTAACTGTAAATACTGCCTCTTCAGCCCCACAACAACCCTGGGGGGCTTTTGGGCTTTTTACTTTCATTCCTGGAGAAACCGATACATAGAACACCTAGAAAACTGAGAAAGTGGACAAGGAGACCTGGAAGAAGGAAAGCTTTGGCCTCAGGGAATCTAGACTACAATTCTGGAAAAGCTATTCCCATTCCAGATTTCAACTTCCAGACCAACAATCTGAAACCGTGAATCCCATGATTTCAGGGAACTAACTGGGTTTTGTTTACCAAAGACCTAGCACTGGGTCTGGCAGGGTTGCTTGGTTACTGTTAGTTTCTTGGCGGGGGCGGGGAGGGGTATGTTAATGAAAATATCTGAGGAAGATGCAAAGTTGTAAAGGAAATAAAGCCTTACATTCTTAGGGTCCTGGCTAGGCTGCAGAATTAAATTCATGTGGCAGTTTTTAAATTTAATTATTTTTTGGAGTCCTGGGGGTCAAATCTTGGGCCTCACATACATTAGGCGAATATTCTACCACTGAGCTATATGCCACAGCCCAGGAGACAGATTAATTAGATAAATGTACACACCTTTAGTCCAAGTGTTATAGGACACAGTCTTTTTGTTTTTTTAATAACAAAACAAAGTTGCAAAGAAGCAGCAAGACCTAGATGCTTTTGTATTGGAACAAAGAGAAGTAATTGTGGAAATGTAACTAAATCCTGCAGGAAGGTTAAGGCAGGAGAGGCTGCTCCAAGATTCTTGCCTAGGACCCAGTAATGTTTCTTTTCTCTGGCTGTGGGAAGGCGCCTTGCACTTGAAAGTTTTATCTTCTGTTTTCAAAGGAAGAGAGGAGCTAAGGCTGCCCTTCTCACATCTGCTGTTTTTCAAGTGTGCTAGCTCCAAGTAATCCTTGTGCCAAAGTGGCATATTCTGGGTGACATATTCTGCTACCTAGCACTAGAAAGATGTTCATCTCAGTGGAGCACATGCACATAGAAAAAATCAGGAAAAGGTCAGAAAGAATACATAGACATCACTGCGCCCATTAAGGCTGTATGCTGTGAAAAATAAAATGGTTGACTTTTGTTGTTGTTCAGAAGATACATGAAAACCGTCTCCTTGGTGAAGCCTCCCACTGCAGCGATGACGAAATGCTCTGTCCGTTCTGAGGTTCAAATTTTCAGAAGAATCCAATGTGGTTGGAATACAGCGAGTCCAGCTTTCTGTTGGAAGCCTCGGAGTCACAGAGATAAATGACTAAAGCAGAAAGGAAATGTCCAAATGCTTTGTGTGGATGACCTTTTTGCATTTACCGTCAGATGCCCCTCCCCTGAAAGGAGGAAAAATAACATTTCTCTGAGGCAAACCCCACACTAAGATTTCAAAGGCACTGAGCAAGGCTACAGCGCTCTTTATGTTTCTCTAAGTAATTAAATGCTTTCTTCCATCTCCTTGGCAGCAGATAGCTGCCAACAGACTCCAATCATCTATATTATCTACTAGGGGCTCCTCCTTGTTCACTGATATTTCCTGTTGCAGCAGAAAACGAATTTAAGTCCCCTAACAGTAACACAGTGCTAAAAGCAGGTGAGGCCCTTACAGGAAGAAAAGGGATTATCACAGCATGTGGCTAGCATGCAGGAACAGCTCCCTGCTTTTTCTTGTGCAGTGAGCATTCTAAGGAGTTGAGGCACTAATACTGGCTCTGGTGCCAGATGAAGACAACAACAGCAACCAAGATGCTTTAAAGGATTCAGAGAAGTTCTTCATGTCCGCTCATTGTTTCCTCGTAAAATCCGAGTCTACCCATCCCTAACGAAGGTCCTCCAAATTGGACCACATGCCTTAGAACATTTTGTTCCTCGTGAAAGTCAATGAAGCCTAGCAGAGCATCCCTTGGCTGGGAAAGGCATGGCTGAGGAGACAGTTCCTGGCTAAAACAGCAGCCATTGGCACAGAGCCCCCTTATTAAATGCTCTTTTCAAGAAATAGAAACTACACAGTTACCAAGGGCCCCGATGAAAACCATTAAGGTGTATTGAGTTATGATCATACAAGGTCTCAAGAAGGAATCAGACTTGATTTGTTTGCTTGGCTTCTTCCTCACACTGCATTTTTCCCCTTTAGAAATTGCCTCTTCCACACCTCTAGGAGACCTTGGTACTACTCCTTCCGTCATTGGCGGGCAAGATTTGTGCCGGACATGGTAATTATGCCGTCCAACCCACATCTGGCAGGAGGGGCCCACAGGTCCTCTTTCCTGCATTAACAAGATGAAGGCTAACATGCAGCTAGCTGTTGTTGCATGGTTTGCATGCTCTGGAGTGCTCGAGCACACACACACACACACACACACACACACACACATACACACATACACACACACACACAACACACACACACACACCAAACCAACCAACCAAAACAAACAAAAACAAAAAAGGAAAAGAGCCCTGCCTCATGGTGATGCCAACTCAAAAGATACCTCGAGGGATGGAGAAATAGTTCAAAGCCTACCATCTGAATCCTTGTGTCCTGAGTTTAAGGTCCGACTCCTGCAGAATAACTGAACCCTGGGCAGCTTTAACTAATCTCCTTTGTGCTGCTTTCTGGCATTTGAAGCTGAATGTGTTTTAGCTAAGTCTGCAGATAAACCAATGTAAGGAGGAAAGGCTCTGGTGCCCGGGAATGAGAGCAGGGAGGGTAAGCATGTCTTCTGAAGATGTTTTAATGCCACAGGGAGATAACTGAAAACAATCTGACATAGTATTTTCTGTGGCAGGGGAATTCACATATTAGTTTACTTGTTGGGAATAATGACAGGGGAGCCAAGCATTGAAGGTCCACACTTTTACACATAAATATTTGTATGTGTGTTTTGGCCATTTACCCCTGGAGTTTCAGACAGCTAAGAGCACACAGTCATTTGTCATTTAGTGATGGAATATTGTTAGGTTATTCTGTCACTGGGTACACCTAGACTATACTTATACAAACTAAGATACCACAAAGAAACTAGGCATCTTAATTGAGGACATTCATTGCATGTGAGGACCATGGTTGACTGACATGTTATATTGTGTGAGGTGTGGCCCTGTTTTAACACATTGCTACTCTAGACTGCCCATGTTATTTAACCCAAAGCATTTTCCCACAGTCCCCTACACCCAAGAAACAGGCTCTCATTCTTTTAAACCACGGCGAGGAGGGCAGTTGAACCATATCCACAAAGCAAGGGCCCCAAAGAGAGCTGAGAAGGCTGACCATGCAGATCACTTTTTTTTTACAAAAGCCATCCACACTGGGATGGCCAATAAAAGTCTGCAGAAAGAAATGAATAAAATGTTAGAAAAATTAAAGGGTCCAAATATCACATTGTTCCTCATGAACATGACACCATCAGTGAAAAAAAATAAAAGTAATGAGAACATCCAAGGCAGCCAGGGAGATCCGTGTGCACACGATTTGAGGGAGATAACCACAGACAGAAGCAGACACGCTGTGGGATCCTGGAGCATGGGAACTTTGCACAGCCCGTGTCTCTAGTCCCTTCTCCTTTCTGGCTCCCTCCCTTTGACCAGTAAGCTTTCAGGGTTAGCATGAGCTAATCAGGGGCCATGGATTCCTCAAGGTCTGCAGAGGCAGGGACAAGCAGAGACTTCTTCCTCCCCGAGAACTCGGGTGCTGATTGCTACACTAACAAGCCACTTTCCAAGGTCAGGATACCAAGGAGTATGTTGTAAGGCCTGCCCTAGTAGGTCTCTATTCTGAGAACTTCTATAACCATCTCTTGTTTGTGGATGTCCTCCACCCCTAGTGCTAGATTGTTAATTAACAGTCCTCAGGGGAAACTTTATGGGCAAATGAAAATATACTAGGCCTTGAGGTTGGGAGAGAAAGTCTTGGGCTCTCAGAAGCTTCTCTATGAGGTTACCACATACTCTGCCAAAACCCTTAGGATTTTCATTACCTGTCAGCCTAGCAGTTTTCTAGTGATTCCCAACCATGTGATCTAAAACAAAAGGAAAAAGCACAGCCTCCCTGCATATGAACAGCACCATTATGAGAACTTGAGTGAGTAACGGGGAAACTGGCAAATCTCCAGCCACCCTGACCAACCTCTGAACCCAGCAGAAAGAGAACACCCAAATAATAGATCCATAAAATGAAAGTAAGACATCACTACTGACCCAACAGAAACAATTTACAAGGCAACGCTAAGAGCCATACAATGCACCAATAACACCACTTTAACCCTGTTGCAATATTAAAAAACAAAAAACAAACAAACAAAAAACGGTGACTGGTTCTAGCACGTCACCACTCCATGCTGCCCCGTTGTACTCTCTGACCCAGGCAGTCTCACCCACATTAGTTCCAGCACCTGTGAACCATATAGAACTAACATATATTTATCTCAACAGTGGCTGCCTTCTGGTTAGTCTCTCTCCTGGTTGCCTCTCTGCTAGCCAGGAACTCTGCTCACACTCCCTGAAGCCACCCCTTGGTCCCAGCGGTGGCTACCCTCTCACAGTTTCCTTGGTGGGCAGCTACCACACCGGGCTCACACATCCAATTCTGTGGAGGGCTTGCTACATCCCACCACTGTACCTTCTCTTGAACTCAATTGAGTCGCCGTGTGAAGAAAAACACCACATAATAAACTCTGATCCAATTGATAGGATATAATTTTCCCATCTAGACAAGACAAATCATCCTATACAAATCCATCCCTTATAAAATATTCATAACAACCTGTAGCTATACAGAGACATGCAGAGGATCATCCTCCTCTTCCGCCATCTTGCCTCCTCTCTTGGCTTCTCCTCTCTTCCTCTTTCTAAAATTTTGTTTCTGCCTACACTTCCTTCTCAACAAATGGCAGGCCTTGTGCTTGCCCTCTTTTAATTTCAGCCACACAACCCAAGGCTCCTAATGTAGCATTACACAGCATAGCTCTGTCATGGGCCTGTATTAAGTTCCATTCATAATGCCCTAGCATATAACTATATTTGGAGGTAATTTAAGCATAAATATACTAAGTTAAAGTGGGACTTTAGGGTGAGGACCTAAACCAGTAGGGCAGGTGCCTTTATCAAAGCAGACAAATCAGTCATCTAAAGTAGAAAAGAAAAAGCCCTAAAATATCAAAGTGGAAAGTGGCCATTTTACATGCCAAGAATTAAAAAGATAAGAAGACATCAAACCTTCATCTTGGATTTGTGACCTCCAGATCTATGAGAAAGATTTCTACTGCGTAAGTTACCAGTCTGCAGTATTCTGTTACAGTAGTTATAGCCAACTAATGCACATTTATAGAGAGAACAGAATTGGGAGTCCAGCAATAATTCCACACATCTACGATCAGTTTTCAAGAGAGGCTACAATAATCCTGCAGATTGACAGCCAATGATACTAGCCACATGGGACAGTACAAAGAAAAGAATGAGCTTTGACCTCGACCTTACACCATGCACAAAGCAATGCAAAAATGGGTCACACAACCATAATGAAAGTCAGGGCTATAGAACTACAGAATGAAACACAGCAGTAGTGTGAACTTTGGCATAGTGACCTTTTAGGTTCAAGGCCAAAAGCAGACTTGATAAAGGAGAAGACTAAGAAGGCTGGCCTGGTGGTAGAGGGCTGTAACCCCTGCAACCTGGAGTGTAACTCATCAAGGGTACGCTGTGGACGGATGAAAATGTCAGAAAGTTAGAAGATGCTGCAATAACTATAAATATGCTGAAAGAACTCTAAAAGAGTGCTTCCAGTGGCTATATTGTATGCTGAATTAATTGTGACTCACTAAACCAAACTTAAAACAACAACAACTTAAAGGCTAAGCCAAAATTCTCTACTAAGCTGTGTACTGATGAAATGGCATAATGAACCAGCATTGAGACCCTCAAGCAGATCAAGTCATGTGCCTAGACTTTCTGCATTAACAACAAGGAGAAACATTTTGAATTATGAAATCAATCAACATCCAACAAAGGAGAGTCTCCTGTGGGAATAATGATTTCAGTCACAATCAGGAAGCATGATTATTTACATTTTAGATTGAATCTAAAACGGGCATCTTTAAAATATGCTGCACGGTTTAGGAAGAGGGATTTCATCAGAGCTCTCAACACCAACCTCCCATGGGTCCAGGAGAAAAAAATCAAACTGGTCAGGGCTCAGGCTTTCCCTATGAAAGAAGGGCAGGTAACATATTTCAGTTCTAAAGTACACTAGTCTATGAAAGAATTCAAAACAAACTAAAGAAAAAGAAACACACACCAGTATTGAAAAGAAAATATTTGTGTGTCTGTCTGTCTGTCTCTGTATGTGTATATGTCTGTCTATCTTTGTGTGTGTGTGTGTGGCTGTCTCTCTCTGTCTCTCTGTCTCTCTGTCTCTCTCTGTCTCTCTGTCTCTCTGTCTCTCTGTTTATCATGTTTATGTAGGTGCCTCTGGAGGGTTAGGTACCCCGGAATAGACAGCTGTAAATTCGTTTCGTCATGGAACCTAGATCCTCTGCAGGGACATCAGGTGCTCTAACGCCATGGTGCGTAGTTAACAGTTCTTAAATGAACCCTACTTCCTTATTTCTTGGGTGAGTCTCTGGCAGCGGCCAGTGAGACACAATGAGTTTCCTATCTCAACTTTGTCTTCATTTATGCAGCATAGCAACTTCTGGAACAAAGAGATGTTTTCATGTAGAACTACTCAGGACTCAAGACTTCAAGTAGATAGGGACATTCCCTCTAGAGATAGAAATGAGAGCTCCGGCTGCCACCTGCCCTCCACACCACCTCCCTCCACCCCTGCCCCTCTTCTCCTTGCATTTAACTCAGCCTCTATGGAAATGACTGAGCCTCTTTCCTGACACAGGTGGAGGCAGAGGTTGTTCTTCCTCAGGATTCAGACTGTTAAAACTAGCTGTGTTAGAAGCAAGAATCATGTGCATAGTTTCCTTTAAAAGGGGTGGGGAGAGGCTTTGAAGGAAGCTAGTGAGAGCCTGCTGTTACTGGATTCTCTGTTTCCTCTACCCTGGGCAGTTTGGTTATCTCATACCTAGCCATAAGATATCCATCTTCTTCTGTGTTTCACCCTTTGGCCCTTTAGCCCTTGATTTTCCTTTTAACCCAAGCCTCTGTCTTCACTAAAATTTATGTGAGCAGCTTACAGCTTTGCCCCATGAGCCAATTTTGCTCACTACCTACAATGAGCGAGATCCTGCCCCAAGAACCCAGTAAATACAACCCAATCCAGAATAATCTGGAAACAAAAGTTAAAATAAATTAACATCTGTGAACATTTGCAGAAGATATGCTAAGGACACATGATTTAAAATTAATTTTTCCCCTGTGCTTTATAGGCACATTTTAAAAAAACTTCCACACACAGCACCAAAGAAACTTCTACTGTAGTTAAAAACAAAACAAAATAAAAAACCAGCTGTTTAAGTAGAATGGATTAAGCAAGTCACACTCAGAATTATATATACATCTGCTGCTCATCTGGCCTGAACCTTCATATGTTCCACACACTCCAGTGCCATCTGTCACAGTTTGACTCTTGAATGAGCCCAAAGACCTGTGTTAAAGACTTGTTTCCCGGATCATTCTGTGATTGAAAGATGGAGAAGGGTTCAATCCCAACAAGGGGGTATAGTTGAAAGAAGTCAGGTTTATGGGGGTGAGGCGGGGCAGGGTGGGGTGGGGCCGAGTGGGGCGGGGGGGGACAGAGGGAGTTGGAGGGGTAAGTTGCCAATAGAGAGGTTATGCTGTCTTTGGCCACTCCTGTTCCCCTGATTCCTGATTACCAAAAGCAATGTCCTCAGCTGTGCACTCCCCCAGGATGTACTACTGTCTTACCATGGGCCCAAATGCAACAGAGCCAAGCAACCTCAGACTAAAATCCTGAAATCAGGAAGCAACATAAAGCACCCATCCTCTGCTTTTTTTTTTTAAATTGGAAGCACCATAGCAGAAAGTGGACTGACATGCCACCTCCGCAGTGAACCTTGCTCCTCAGCTTCAATGGATCTTAGTGCTAATCGTTTCCTAACTGTTCCTACTGGGAACAGTGAGACTCCGTATGTAAGAAAAACACAGGGACCTAAAATGAGAGAGACCGGAAACAAGAGAGCAATGGTGGAGAAGCCTGTCCACTTAGCTGACTGGCCAGGTTTCTGTCTGGAAGCTACCTATTTGGCAGCTCACAATGAACTTTCTATAAAATAATAATAATGCTAACAACAATGATTACTCCTTTGCTTAATGTAGACAAACAAATGTAACACTGTTTCCCCGAGACAATCCACCCAAATGCATCTTTCCTGGAGGTGACTAGCTTCAAGAATATTGAGCTTGGGGCCTGAGTAGCCCAGACCTTTCCCCGGAGTATCTGCTTTCCAATGGACAGAACGTAAAGGTCATACAGAATTGTGAAAACTCTCTGCTTTTCTTAGAATGAAACTGTTCAGTCCAGAAAAGTTAGTGGTACCCAAACCCATCTTTATCTAGATATACTTACACTTCACAGTGCAAACCCTGAGACAGATGTGTATATAAAGCTGAAATACCCCTGGGTGAGCAGGTAATTTCTACCACACAATTAAAAGGCCTATCCCTAATCCCCTGCCAATGTGTAGATGACATGCTGCTTAGCAATCTCACTTAGTAGCAAAGCTGAAAAATTCACCAGTTAAAAACTTCAAGTGGACATTTGCTAGAAACCAGCATAAAAGGAAACTTTATTTTCTCCCCAGTTGCTATGTGGGACTGCATGACATGATTTCTATTTTTAGTTAGTATATATTAACTACACAAGACAATACGTTTTGCTTCTAACACTTTCCTACACCTATAAATTCTTCTCTAATCATATCTTGCTCTTCTAGCCTCCTCTCTCAAATCTCTCTCCTGCATGTCTTCTTCCTGCACAAGATGCTTTGACTGTAATATGAAGCTGTCAAAGGCCTTGAAAAGACAAGAAGGAAAGAGAGGGGAAGGGGGGAGACAGGAAGAGGGAGAGGAAGGGGGAGATTACTGAGAATAAACAAACTTAAGCTCAGTAAGACAAAACAAGGTAAAGAGTTCAGGTAAGAAAGAGGCAGGAAATGGGAAAGGTACTGTAGCATCAGGAAATATACAAAGATGGCAAAGGACAAACACACATGAGCACTCACTCTGTTGAGAAAGTAAGGCAAGAAACAGCTCTTTGGATGAGACTCATATGAGCCCACCTCACAGCTCTGCCTCAGCTGGCCTGGCTGCAGCCCTGCTCATCTGTCAGGGAACCACCCTTGGGAGGATGACCCTAAATATATAAAAAGAGCAGTATCTGGACTTTCTAGAGCTTTTCTGCATCCTGAAGCTGGCAACATAATCGCCTAATTTGGCTGAATACACCAAGGCTCTTGCTTTTTTTTTTTTTTTTGATCTTATTAATCCCACAAGCTTGAATGATGTGGTATGGGAAAAGCAAACAGCAGCTAATTAGCTGCTTCCTTGGATCCAACCAATCACTAGCCACATGCCAATGAATTTTTTTTCCGATGGCTCAACTGTCTATAATTATCTAAGTGGTCCACACTATTCATGCATCTTTCCCCCTAGCATATTTACTTCTAAGCAAATTACCTAATTCAATGTGGTTATTATTCTGGACATTTAAGAGCCATGCACTGGGAAATTTCACATAGTAATTAATTAATGTGGCTACATCTGTTATGCTAATTCTTCATGTCTAAGTGTGATCATTAGATGCAGCTTACGGAATTCAGCATGACTCACTGATACTTAATATTAACAGCCATTCACATTCTTACTTGATGAACCTTACTCAAGGATGATATTTCTAAATTTATAAACAAATTATGCAGCTCATTACATGGATGCTAAATACCAAGTTAGTGGTTCAGGAATGGACATGTGACCCTATCCAAACCAATGAGCAGTGAGGAATATTTTGGGCAACATCTGAGGGCTATTTACTTGCTCTTAAAAAGAGGTTTATAGGCAAAGAAGAGAGAAAACTGCCTTTCCATGTTGGCCATTACCATCTACATGATTTTTTCCGTAAGTAGTGGCAATCACCTTATGACTAAGAAGATGTAAGGTAATACATTAAAAACAAATTAAAACTGGCAGGATGGAGAACTAGAAAGAATATAAGTCCTTGACTTTGGTAGGCTGAGAAACCACCACATCTGTAGCAGCTTCTCTATATACTGTTTCACCATAGCTATAGCTACCTTTATCAAGACTTTGTAAATTATATTGTATGTCACCTGTTGCTAAGAGCAACCCTGAAGCTTCCCAACCAACACTGATAGATTTGGTAGATTAGTAGGAGAACTGGGCACCCATATAGTACTCCATATAGTAGTACTGTGACTATAGCCGCTGCCCATGTGCCAACTGGTCTACCTGTCTCAGCTCTAGGCACACTGGAAGGTTGAACCTGAAATGTTGCTGAAGTTCAGACCTTAGTACACATTTCCTTTTCTGTGGCAAAAAGACAGCTAACTGTTACATAGGATGGAGGAAAAGAAGAAAGTTCAATGGCTTGACCAATTGTCTAGTCAATGTCTATAAATGAGAAAGACAAAATGTATTTCAAAATTGCCCCATGTCTCCATGTTGTATGAACATAATCTTAGCATAATTGATATTGGGAGCCCAGCAATGGTTCCCTGAGATCACCCACCAAGCCAAGTTCCCTACTCAACATTTGACCTTGGATCAGTACCTTCTTATCTGGAGTCACCTCTTTTTCACACACCTAGTAGGCTGACATATAGACACTTACTGTGACCTTACCTGGAGCTGATCCCAGTCTTCTGAGGCTTTACTGTGTAGTACAACCCTGGTCTCTGTTTGTTTAGGAGAAGACAGATGTTATCACCCGATGTCTGAAAGTCTTTAGGAGTATGAATGTCTCTGACACGTGAACTCCTTCAAAACTTCCAAATTTGGCCTTGTTTTCTGACCCCTATATTGTCATGTGCAGACTGGTGGAAAACATAGACAGTTCCTAGCCAGCCAAGTACATATTACCTGGTATCTAGTGGTCACTGACGATTTCCGAGACACACCTTTGTCCAGAGGGTGACCATTTATTGACCCTCACAGTCTATAGTGGAATTGACAGATAAGTCCAGGGATCTGAATTCAGCAACAGTCTGCAGGTCATAGGTCACACAAACTGGAGAGACACCATGCCTGTGTTAGATAGAGCCCAGGGTGGGTAACAACTACACCAGGACATAGTTTAGTAAATCAGCCGAGGTAAGGGTTTCCTTTGTAACAAGACAGGAACAGGGACCAATGAAGAAAACTAAGGTGTCAGCTCTGAAAGGGTTCAGATGTCCTCTTTGAAAGTAACTTGTGAGACCTGGAGACAATTCCAAAGAGAAACTATTCATCCTTTCCTACCCCAGCTAGATCTAAAGTTTGTAGAATGTTCACCTAGCATGTCTAAAGTTACAAGTTTAAATCCTAGATTGTTTACACACACACACACACACACACACACACAGTAAGGTGGGGATAAAGGTAGAGAAGGATAAAGTTGCAGAAGAAAAGGAAGTAGGAAGAGGTTTGCTGGCTTATTTGGTACAGCACCACAGAAAGAAAGCCATCCCTACATGCCTCCACATCTTCCTTGTAATCCATGTGGCCTTATCTGGGTTGTAACTACCACAGTCTAAGCTGAGCCCAAACCAGCACTAGGGAAGATCTATACCCAAGACAATGATCAGAGAAAGGAGACCCGCATGCCACCTAGACACAGTGGCTTCAAGGAAGGAGAAGCCAGGATCTAGAGCAGATGTCTACAGTGGAACAGAACTAATGGCAGAGACAGAAGTGGAGTTTATAATAAAAAGACATAATGAGAACACATAAGGAGTTATTATTAGAGTGGGATAAAATACTCTGAGGATGGAACAGTGCTTGGAATCTTAATTTAAAATCTGAAGAGCAGAGCTGTAAAAAAAAAAGGAGTGGTGCCCACCGAGAATGCATGACTGTTTTAGGAGACCATAGGAGACATGTGTCATAATATAAGACAACAAGTTAATGAGCTAAAAATCACAAAGAAGGGAGACGTGGAGGACAGGAACAGGAGGCAATCTGGGTAAATAGGAGGAGTTGGGGGAGGACAGAGAGCTATGGCAGGGCGTGAACCGAGCGGAAAACCAGACTGGAGACTCATATCAAAAGTGACCTGGAAAGTCCAGATTTAAATACACCCTGAATTGGAAGACCAGCAAGAAACCATCCAAGCTTCCACACAGAAAGAACAAGTTTCTGGGGGTAAACTTCATACTTCTCACCTGTGATCGTAGAGAACCACAGATCAGGAAATGCCGAGCAGGTTAGTAAGAAGAGAGAAGATTGGGCCAGGAGTTTTCTCCCCAGGAATACCATCATGATGCTAGCATAGAAGAATAGACGGCTGGACACACAGAGTCAGGAAACAAAGACTGTCTATGCAAACCGAATAAAGTTCTGCACATTCCCACCAGAAACAAAGCACACAAGGATTTTAGGAGGGAAAAAAAGGACACTATTAGCCATAGATTTTTACAACGTAGTTACACGCCATTTGACAATGAACACACTGTGGGAAATGAAATGGGTGCCAGGTGACTTTCACCTACATATTGAAGTATACTAACCTAAATGGTCTAGCTCATATAAACATACACTGTATAGGGTCAGCCTGCTGTTCCTTGGATACCCATATGTGCAACATCCTAAATACGACCATCAATGATAGGGCAGTGGTACTTTTATATGTAAGCGCAGAGGAGGTGTAACATTATCATTTTATAGGAGTTTTCAACTCCAGAACTTCAATGGAACCGTCATAGGCTCCTGACCATCACATGTGGGAGCCTGACTCTGATCAAAAAGCAAGCCAGGCATGCTCATGCTTCTAAAGGTCTTACTATTGAATGGAGGCAGAGCCCAGTTTGGTTCAAAGCACGTGCCAAGGTTCTGGAAGGGCTGAAAGAGAGAATCTTCTGGAGATTTAGATGCTGATCTTTATCACGGACCTCCACCCCTTGATGAAGGCCAGTCCTTCCTTGTCCTATCTGCTTTATTTGATGTCGAATGTAAATGCATACACTTCACTCAGGGTGAACCAGGGATTCAATATTTTTTGCAGGAAGGAATGCCCAGGAAGGGAAGCTCATTTACTAAACACTAGGGACCTATCTAGGTACCTCATTTGCACGGAGAACTTCTATACTATCTACCGATCGCCCTGGTCCTCTCATTGGGGTATCATGCTTACTGATTCCAGAGCAGGTAGTTTGGCAGGGAGCTGACCCCACACCTAGCATATTTAATTCTGAATTTCTGGGGATTTGTGGGTTTTTCTTTCTGGGGAATGCTCTGCTTGTCCCACACCAATACAGATGATATTCAACTGAATTTTTTCAATGGGAGGCAAGGGCAGGAACTTGAAACATGAGGCAGAGAGGGCATCCTGCCCATTCCTGTTATTGCTACCCTTGTCCACACCAGTGGCTGAATCTCTGCTATGCTTTCTAGCTTCTCTTGGCACAGACCCATCTCTCGGCTCACTCAGAGGAGTGGCCAACAGCAACCGCAGAATAATTCGCATGATATTTGCCAACAAACACAGAGAGCACAGCTGGAGTTGGAAAATTCTAGGATGCAACGAAACAAAATCAGTAAGAACCCTGGAATTTGAATAGTCCCTGTAACTTACGAACTCAGAATTTCAAAACCAACTTAAAAAAAAATGTCTAGGCCCTGATGACTGCACTAGTGAGTTCTTCTGAGCATTTATTGAAGAAATCACATCGGTTCCAAACTAATTTTCCAGGAAGAAAAAGAGAATTATTTCCTCAGAATTTCTTATGAAGATAGTATTCAAATATAAAAAGTATGGCCAGGGTATTCTAGAAAAGGAAGATCAAAGGCCAACTTCCCTCATGAATATATAATCAATATCATGAATAAACACTGGGAATAAAAGTCAAGAGGATCCGTAGAAGCAAGGGGAGTTCCAATAAGGAAATCTTAGTCATTTGGCATTCAAAAGGCTATCACAATGGCTAAAAGATTCACTTTGCATGGTCTTCTTCAAAAGAAAAGCATATCATACAGTTACAGCCCAACTAAAACTTAGCAAGCTTGGAACAGATGAGAGAACTCAGTCACACAAACAACAGCACAGAGCCTGCATCACTGACACACTGGGAATGTCCTGCTGTGACGAAAAACAAAGACCCTCATGCCCTCACTTCACTGGGGGACCAGACAGTAGAATCGGGAAAAAAAGAAAGAAAAGCCAGGCATATTCAGAAAGAAATGATTTTGTTCTTCAAACAGCATACTTTAGGCAGAGAATTCAGAAGGAATACGGTTAATAACTAGATGTATGAAAGTACTGGGTTATAAAGGTTAATATACACAAATTGGTTTTATTTCTATTTTCTCACAACAAACGAAAAATGGAATTAAGATATAGGTGGTGCATTTTTCTAAAAACTGAACGGAATAGTACGGCTTAATGTGGCTGCCTGATTTTTCAGTGAGGAAGCAAGGTTATTTCTCCATTCTCAAATGTGAACAAGTTTGGGGACACGGTTTGGGTAACGGCATGTGGCAGAGGTCATATTTTTGCATGTCTGGGGCCCAGGCTGCTAGAGGCTGGCACTGTTTGCATGTCCTCTGGAAGTGCCTTGGCAGGTGCCACTATCACAGACAGAAGCCTGCTCTAGACCAGGAGCTGAATAATGACTGGCTCCCCACCTCCCAAGGCCACTTGGACCACTAAGCTTCCCAGCCCCCATCAATGAGCAACTGGAAGCAGGACCAGCAGAAAAAAAACACACAGAATCGCAAGGAATGTTAGGCTGGTGCTGTTTTAAGTCACTGACTCTTGCAGTGTTTTGAAGTGCAGCAGTAGATAACAGCACCAGCATGCATACCACACACACACACACACACACACACACACACACACACAGACACACTACATACCTTACATACCACATACCATATACCACACACATCTCACACATACACATATACTACATGCATACATCCTTTACACACACACATATACCATATACACTACACACCACACATAAATGTACTATACCATAGAGACATATATATGTCATACACATGACACACACACAATACACACACCACACAAACACAATGCATACCATATACACTATACCACACCATATACACATATACACTACATACACACGACACATACACCATACATATATTATAAACCATACAGAAACAACATATACTATGCACACTACATGCATACACTTCATACCATACATACATATACATCATGCACACATAACACAGACTACACCCACACAGCATATAACATACCTACTATGCACACACAGCCCTTAACACACCATACATTCATGTTCACTACACATATACTATGCATACACCACAAATAAAAACAGCGCTAGACTCATACTTCCCATGCAATACACACACAGCATATAACATACACACTACATATACACACATGTGTATTATACCCAACATACATGCATCATACATGCACATGTACCACACATGCAATATAGACTCCACACACCATATACACTATACACACACAAACACACAATACCACACATTATATACACATGTACCATAGATACCCCACACACAACTTAGACACACACACCATATACCACCCCCCCACACACATACACATACACATACACATACTTACTTTAAATTAGACATATACCTAATGAAAAATAATACAAGGCTTCTACTCAGAAAATTGTAGACATTAGTGAAGGTCAAGAAGACCTAACTAGAAGCTCCATTCATGGTGACAACTGTGCTCATCCTCCTCTCAGGATCCATCACAGCCACACCAATGTTTCCAGCAGAATTTTGCAAACTATGACTAGGAACCTGTCTGACAATATAAAGAAGAGACATAGTGGGACGCTGTCAGTGCACACAGTGCTCACGTAAAGCGCTAGCAGAGACTCCTGAACCTACCTACGGCTACTGAAACCATTAGGGTTTCTGCAAGGATACCAGGAAAGATCAAGAGCTCCAAAGAGTGAGCCTAGGAAGTAACCTGTGGGCACAAGGACCCATCGTTCATCACTAGACAGCACTGCAGAGCTGTGGGGAGATGACTCTCTTCAGTAAATAGCCTGGTCACTGAGGGAAGAGATGAAAAGATGAAACTGCCTAGTCTTGGATCTCCCTCTGAAAAAGGAAGCTGGTGGCGCTCCCTGACAACAGGGGACAAGACCTGGTGACCTTGAGATAAAAGCAACTCCTTTGAAATCATGATACCACTAAGAATACACTGAAGTGAAAAGGCAAGCCCTTAAATGCAAGACATGTATGCGTGTGTGTTTCTGTACTTGTATGCATGTGCGTGTATGTACATGAATATCCAACGAGCCACAGAGGCAGACCAAGTGTTCATTTTGGAAAAAAACCCTGCAATTATTAAGAAAAATTTCAACAACACAACAGAAAGTGAGCAAAGTCTTCAACCAACAAGGTATCCAAATCTTTAACAAACCTGGAGAAATATTTGGTTTCACTAATATAAGCGAGGACACGATTTACCTTTTTGTGTTATCTACCACCCAACATTTGAGTAAAGCTTCCAGAGAATGTAAATCTTCTCTGATTTATTCCTTGTTGGTATGGGGACCCTCTAGCATTTCCCAGTGCCCAGGTACTCAGTACATGGCAGACAGCAGCCACAGCCAAATCCCAGGGGTTATTCTTTCTCTTGCACTTGCGCACCAGAGCCCCCATCTGCCTTGCCATCGTGGAGACTAGTAGCCAGCCTCACAGGAGTCAGAGGCAGCTGAGGGCAGTCTGCTGAGCAGGCAAACACACAACAGGCCCACTCTCCTCTCCACAGGCTTCTGCTCCGTCCCTAGAAACAGGGAAGACCTGTGTGCACCTAACCTAAGACCATAAATGCTCATGTGCTTCCAGCCTTCTTTGCAGTAGGTAACTGGATATGTATGGGAGGCAAGTGTCACCTCTGCTGTCACACTCACCATCAGGGCGACCCCTTCTATGCCGTTCTTACCTCTAGCAGCAGCGCTGAGAGCCAAAGGTAGCAAGCAGACCACCCCTTTAAAAAATTTTATATTGATGTTTTGTGAGTTTAAAATCATGCACCCCAATCCCAGTCACCGCCCTGTCGCCTCATATTACCCCTCACCCTTGCACCCCCCTCAAATAAAACACACACACACACTCACTCACAAAGCATCGAAAACATCTAATCACGGAAGCTGTAGTACGTCCCAGTGTGTCCCACAGAATACCCTTCTGACCACACATCTTTACTTGTCATTGTAATGAGTCATCGTTCTGTTTTGAGATCTCTGGCTTCTGTGACACCTCAGTATTGGACTTTCACCGGGCCTCCTCCTGGTTATCCCGTCATTGCTCTGAGTCATGGAGATTCTGCAGCTTTGGATCAGTGGGATCGGCCCTTTCATGAGTCCCAACTGTTCTGAGATTAGATTTTAGGGTGAGCGAACTCGGAGCCCTGGATCTGGGCCTCGGTAGCAGAGCTGCTCAGTGTGCAGGCTCTCCCTGATCAGCAAACACTCCAGCACTGCTCTACTGTGGCTGGACCGCCCAGCTCTGTCCTCAGTAGCAAGCAGGGTCAGGTTCTCTTGCGCTCATGGTCTCAGGGTCAGCACACCCACACCCCAGCCACCAGGTTCAGCCTGGGCCAGGCGTGGCTAATGAGGGGGTGAGACCAACTCTTCAAAGTGCCACAGCCAGTAAGGGGCAGGCCCAGTTCAGCACAGCCCCTGGACATCCACCTGGTCCTCAACCAGGGGTGCCCCCATATTCTTCAGTGGACATCCACCCCTGCTGTTGCATAGTCACGGAGTCAGACATGGCCCTCAGTGGCAGCTTGGACTGGGAACTCAGCATGACCTCAGGTGGTGGGGCTGACCACACCTAAGAGGCCGTTCCTCTCCATCCTTCAGTCTCCAGTCTCAACTCTCTTCATGATGTGTAAGCTGCTCCATTTCTCTGTCTCACATCCGTCCACTACACACTCACACATCGTGGAGGCTCCTGTTGCGCACTGGCCATGCATCTGGCAAGCGCATCCTTTGGCAAGGAGGTGGCGATGACCTGCCTGTGCAGTGGGCCAGAGAACAGGTCTGTAGGCTTCTTTCCCCACCCCTACCGCATGGCAGAATGGAACACGGGTATTTGCTGATTTCCTCCTCTGAACATCGATTTGCTTTGCTTTGCTTTGCTTTGCTTTTTATGTGTTCTAAGCACAAAACGGCTTTGACCACCAAGCCAGGCATCAAGTTATGATGCACAAAAATTGCTGTCTTCTCTGTCCCTGACTCATATAAGAGCACCACCACCAATAAGGTGTCTCTTTGCCCATTGCCAGGGGGCCAGGCTGGGCTTTCCAATGGAGGCAGTTTCCTGGGGTCTCTGGCCACACAGGACAAAGCTGCCCTGCAGGCCTGATGGCCCATATGAGGTGTTGAGCCATGGAACTTCCAAGGGTTTTCTAGTGAGTTACTACTGCAGTACAGACTCCTGTGCTATCCGGCATCTCACTCCTGCCTCAGCGAGACTTGGCGTCCCTGGGCTCTGATGGACCAGTCTGGTTTCTGTAATGGACTCACAGGGGACAAATTTATCACTGCACTAAGGTGGGCCATAGGCATGCAGAGTCCCCCCCCCCGCCTCCCCCCCCCACACTAACCACCACAGGGCACAGCACTGGAGGAGGAAGACATTCTGAGCAGTGGACTCCTTATCTCAGACCGCAAACCTATCTTTTAGTGTTTACTTTCCCTTCACCTGCTAACTCCAGAGCCTTTGTAAGACCAAGTTCAGCCAGTTTCCTCCTGGTGCCAAGCTTCTCCCTCAGCCCCCAGCAGGGGAGAAAGCAGAGAGAAGCCCACCCAGTCACCACCCAGTGGCTGAGTTTTTCTTTTTTCATTCTTCCAAAATGCTGCTGACATTTCCCATCTGTCCGTTTCCTTCGAGAGTCTCCATCTTTCTCCTTTCATTCTTTTAATGTCATTTTTAACGTCCTTTGTTCTCGCTCTTAATTCACATCATCTAACTCTAATTGTATTTCAGGAAGAATGGCTATAAAAAAAAAGACATATTTGTTGAGCCTGTGTTTACTTTGAATATGCATAGTAATACTGCTAATACCAGCACATCTTTTTGGCTTACGTGGGGTCCTTTTCATCTCAGTCGTGCAAAACACATTTTTTAAATGTCAGGTTGAAGAACAAAAGGAAAATGTCGCTATTACCATTTTAAAGTTAGATGAAGTGAAACCTTGTGAGACCCACGAGGCCACCACCACCTCTGCTGTTGAGGCTGAGGTCCAACCCACTTTTCCTGGTTTCCCACCTAGTTCCTACTGTGAGTGTGCCATTAATGTTCCTTTTAAAAACTATTTAAAATTACATTTATTTATCTATTATGTATGGGGGAGGCATACATACATGTGGAGGCTGGGGGACAAACTTTGGAGTTGGTTTTCTTCTTCTACCACGTGGGTCTCAGGGATCAAACAAGGGCTTGGTAAGCAAGTACCTTACCCACTGAGCCATCTTGCCGGCAGAATGCCTCACTGAGATGTCGGCATAAAGTTGTGTATCCTATGGTCCATTCTCAATTACGGAGGTCATTAGGGTGAGCTGCCCAGGGGAAGGTAGAGCTAAGTGTACCACCGAGGCTGGATTGGAGGGGGAAGAGCTCCTATGGGCCCACAGAGGGGAAGTGGGCAGATGGTTGTTTCTTGTGCGGCCAAGCCTACAGTCCTGAGTGGACCAGTGGACAGGTCATTAGACTCTGCCTGCAGAAACTCTTTCCTTTTTGTTTGCTGCCCAGGAAACAACTCACTGCATAGAAACAACGGCCAATTTTAGGAACAAAATTATGCAGACCACTACGAACTCCTGAGAAGAATTACAATGAATGGCTTGAGGAAATATGGTCCCCTTTCCCACCAGGTGGCCATGTGCGTATCATGCACAGTTTTCCAGAAAATAACCATAAACCTGGAAGGGTATTCCCACCCTAGGTGCAAATCAGAGCAGTGTCTATGAGGAGACAGTTGATTCTGGGGAGAGATGGCTTTAGTCAGTGAGTAAAGGAGGAGCCCGTCTCCGTCCCTGGCCCATGGGAGGGATACAAGGCATTAGCCAGGCTGGAGGGATTCATGGGACCCCCAACCAAAGACCTGAGAGGTCACTGAAGCCATACTATCTGGAGGGGAAAGAGGAGGGCAGGCATGGTGACAGGAGAGAATTTCTGAAGGTCTTTGGATTGGATTTCATTAGAAGAACACTGAAAACAGCAAGTCACTCATGACAGGACCTTGTGAACACACTTCTGGCTTCCATCTTAAGTGGCTCATGACCCTGCCTCTGCCTCACTTGCAGTGTGAACTCTAGTGTTAGGCTAGAGTTGGGAATCAGGACAACAGGGATCAGAGGGTAGTTGGGGCAAGATGAGGATGTAGTGTAGGCTTATGACAACCCAGTTCCCCAAGACTGGGAAGGCGAAGCCAGGTGGAACCTTGCAATGGCAGAGACACATTGTGCCAGTTACTCACATCCAACCCTGAGGACTTGACAGCTGTGCCTATGCTAAGTCAAAGTAACATATATAGATATAAAATTTAGCACAGCTATATGCAAGACCCCACTGCTGAAGACATGATACACTTTGGTTGCATGGCCTAGAGAAACCAAGCTAGAACGGACATGGAGAGTCCCTTCCTGCTGTCCAGCTTCTGCAAAACCAATGGACTGACCCAGCCATGAACAGGTTTCAATAAATACTGACCAAGTAAGCAAGATTTGTCTGTTACAACAGTGGCATAACTGTTATTGGCGTTACCAGCGTTTCCGAAAGAGAGAATTCATGTCTAGCACCGTAAACCTAGTTAGAGGCCATGGCTGGAGACCTGACTACTGTTGTCTTGCTAAATGGACTGGTCAGGCTGCCTTCTACACATCTGTATGTTTATTCACAGATTATTGCTACTTCCCATCTTGTTCAGAGAAGCTTCTGTGTGCAGTAGACATCAGTACTGAGAGGTGTAAGTGGTCAAAGTGCTGAGAATCAGGGGCTGTTGGGTGCTCTGTCTTGAATGGGGCATTAACATCAACACCCACTCCCCTCCAGCCACAGCGCAGGGAACACTGTGAAAGGTGGGGGGGAGGGGCTGACAGACTAATATCTGGAGAATGTGAAGGAACCCTAAGAAATGCCGTCTTCCAGACACAGCATGGTCAATGCACCCACACAAGGTCATGCCAGTCAACACTCTGGCTTGGATGAGGGAGACGGTCATGAGCCTCTGCCCATAGCTGAGGAGCTGCTGGCAACTGATGGCTTCTGGGGAGAAGCATCTTCACGGTGTGGCCTCTGATGGGCTGCTTAGGTGGATAGTCCTACACTCCTACAAAGTCTGGCAAAATGAACTGGGTTTAATGTTCGCTTGTTTTGTAGAAGAGAAGATGAAAGGCCAGAGGGAGTGGGAGAAGGGGTTACAAAAGAATATGACCGAGGTACATTGTACATTTATGTACAAACTTGTTAAGGAATTAAAAAAGTAAAAATAATGAAACAAGAACACAGGACAAAGCTCAGGAATAGAGTTCCTGTCTAACTTCAAGGCTCTGGGACTGGCTCCTATCCCTGGAGATGGATATAAGAAATTACAAAATGGCATACGCTTATAAAAACTCAGTGTCTGAACCCTAATATAGATGGTTAAAAGTATGTTTGGGGTTCTGGGCTCAGGTTTTGAAAGTGAGAAACAATAAAAATGTAGTTTTGTTTTTTATAAAACAAAGGACAAAGGAAAGAAATATTTTGTTGTGTCAGTATTAATGTTTTTTTTCTTTCTATATATTTTAAACCATAGATTTAAAACATCTTTGAACAACACTGCCCTAAGAATCTTTGGCCTGAATATTAGAACCCATTTTTCTACAAATTCAGAAACTAAAACAAAAGTCTAGGAAATGCTAACAGGAAATGAATAGACTTCTTTGTTTTACATTTTTCATTAAAAATGTTATATGTATGCATGATTTGCCTCTGTGTATGTGTGTGAACCACAATACCCCGTGACCATAAAAGTAAGACAAGGACACCAGCTCCCCTGGACCTGTCAGCTGTCGAAATACCTAAGAAATGAAAAGCAAAAAGTAAATTGCCCAGAGCCAAAGGATGGCCGTTCTTAGACATTGAAGGCAGAGGTAGGATGAATCTGACATGAACCCTGACAGAAGACATAAAAAAGAGTTATTCTTCCTTGTGCTTCATAAATTCTGGCAAGGATCCATGGTGAGGGAAAATTACATAGTCGTTTTCTCTTTTGTGAATCTAGATCTGAAAATCCCTAACAAACCTTAATGATTATGGCTTTGAGAAACATGAAGAGAGATAGAAGAAAAAGGAAAAGTAATATTCCTGTAAGTAAATTTGCGGATTTGTGCAAAAATCCCCATCACGACCACGTCAGAATGGAGTCAGCGAGCGTTGTTTGCCTAAGGCAGCTTTAAGGAATACTTTATGACCCCTCAAACTGAAGACCAGTGCAGAATGAAGCTCTGAAGAGCATCCAAATGAACTCCCGGCACACTTGGTATAGATGTTGTGGTTGCTGGTGGCAGAGCAGTCCTAATATGCATGTCTGAAGTCTAAAATGCTAACATTTCAAACTGGAATCTTCCTGGGCACAGAGATGACATCATCAGTAGAAAACTCCTCCCCTAACCTCATGAGACAGAGCTCAGTCAAAATGCAGGGGCAGCAAGAATGCTATATAAATGGATGATCATTCTCTGTGGATATGACACACATGAAATATAAATGATGTTTGTGTTTACACATGCGTCTTGTTCCAAAGATATCTTATTATCTATTTCAACATATTCCAAAATTCAAACAAAACTGGAAGTCTGAAATACTACTGGTCCCATGCATTCCGGGTAAGAGTGAGCTAACATGTACTCACTTGAACCCCACCAGCTTTTCTCATCCTTGTGAATTCTGCTCATCAGCAATTCTCAGAGGCAAAGGGGCCATCTATCATCCCCAGCAACGGCTGGATGAGCCCCGCCCTCCTGTGTCTCTCAAAGGCTATATAGTTAGACCCCTGAGGGTGCATCTGTAAAGACCCTGCACAGGCTTCTCATGTCATTCCTAAGAAACGCTGCATCTCAACTATTCATGTAGAGTTTACGTGGTATGGGTGTGACAAGTGATCCAGATAGGTGTCTTAGTCAGGGTTTCTATTCCTGCACAAACATCATGACCAAGAAGCAAGTTGGGGAGGAAAGGGCTTATTCAGCCTACACTTCCACATCGCTGTTCACCACCAAAGGAAGTCAGGACTGGAACTCAAGCAGGTCAGGAAGCAGGAGCTGATGCAGAGGCCATGGAGGGATGTTGTTTACTGGCTTGCTTCCCATGGCTTGCTCAGCTTGCTTTCTTATAGAACCCAGGTCTACCAGCCCAGGAATGGCACCACCCACAATGGGCTGGGCCCTCCCCCCTTGATCACTAATTGAGAAAATGCCTTACAGCTGGATCTCATGGAGGCATTTCCTCAACTGAGGCTCCTTTCTCTGTGATAACTCCAGCTTGTGTCAAGTTGACACAAAATTAGCCAGTACAATATTACAGTGTATGGGAGGAGGCTGAGGGTCACACAAGGACACTATGCCATCTTTGATGAGGGACACAGGTGTCTGAGCATCTATCACTGGGGTGCCTGCCATCCTCCCAGGCTATGGACAGATGACTGCATATGTGGCTGTTCAGAAGAACATGTGTGAACAATCTGTGCAGGTATGAACAATCACCACTATCTACTGTAAAAAGAAAAAAAAGAAAAAAAAAAGAGCTGATGCTGCCAAGTCACTTTTGTGTCCATGGGAAAATAAAATCCCCAGAGATTTCCAGGAAACAAAACCAGTATTCATAATGGAGACGTTAGGGAGGATTGGGGTAGAAGTATCAAACTGGCCTTCCACAGTTACTAGTTATTTTGCATTTTTCTGCACAATTGGAATTTGCTACCTATGTCTCTTATATTTTTTTAAATAAATTATCAATATATTTTTTCCTGGTAATATTATGGGATACTTAAAAAGATGTTTTTTTTCTTTGTAGTTTTTGCTACTCATTATAAAAATAGAGCATAAAGGCAATCCTTTTTAACAGAATTCAAGAAACGTACTGTTAGTCTTTAGAAACTTCCTCGAAGCCCCGGGAGAGTTTTCATTCATCAAATAAAGCGTCTATCTGAGAAGGCAAAAATACATTTTTTTGTATCCTTAAGGTTTTCAGCCACAGAGATTTCAGATACTCAGAGCACTTTGCCCTGAACACCGTCTGCTCTTCTGTAATTCCTCTACAATCTACAACGTAGAAGCATTGACAGGAAACAAAAATGGTTAGAAAATGGATTCAGTCTAACCTTTTTTATGTCTGTGCGTCTCCAGACATTACCTTTGTCTGCGTACTGGCACTGGTGCTGAGTCAATGAACGACTCAACAGAGTAGCATTTTGGAAATACTGACCTGTTAGTCCAGATGACTGACCCCTCCCACCCAGGTCACCTGCTGGAACCTAACAGAAAATACGGACTAGGACGGTTTTAAGAGGTAATGTTTAGGGGAAGTGATTAAATCATGAGGACCCTGTCACTGACATGAGACATAGCCTGTTTGAGAGTCAGGCCTGTAAAACAGAGGCTCGGGAGACCTAGCCTCATGTAAATACAGAGCAGTAAAAGACCATACTGGGCCAGTGAGATGGCTCAGTAACGCTTGCTGCCAAGTTTGAATCCCTAGGTTCGATCTGTGGAACCCACATGGTGGAGGAAGAAAACCAATCATGCACAACCTACATGCTCTCCAAGTAATGGTAATTCAAGAACGGAAACAATCCGTGAAGCAGAGACCTTCAGCAGCCCCCGAAGCTTCTGGAATTTTAACCCTGGGCTTCCTAGCCTCTCACAGTGTAAGCAGTCAGTTTAAGTGGCGTATACACTACCCAGTCTCAGGCATTTTGTTATCATAGCTGGAATAAGCTGAGGTATCCAGGATCATGTTTAACTACGCACATTTAAGCTCTGTGTTCGGCATTATTTTCTTCTTGTGCATTCCTGTTTATTTGCTTGCCTCAGCTTATAGATCAATTTCACTCCATCCCTATACTACAAATGTCTGAGATGAGAATTTGGTGAAGGATTCTTTTCTAATACCACAAGAGAAAAAGACGGGAAAATAGCTTTGATAAAAGCCTTTGGAATAAGTTCATTCCGATGAGATGGCCCAGGAGATAAAAGCACTTGCCACTCAAGCCTGTGGACCCGAATTTCATCTCTGGAGTCCATGGTGGAACTGACCCCTGCAAGTTGTCACCTGATCTCCACAGATGAGATCAATACAGGCACAGCCTGTTTATATATGTGTGCACGTGTGCACGCGAGTGCACACACACACTGATTAATAATGAATTAAACTTTCAAAAAATACATTTGTTTCGTTGCTACGATTGAGACTAAAATGTGCTACTCTAAGGAGTCCATCTATCTTTTTATGTTCAGCTGAGAGCTATGAAGTCCCTGCTCACTGCCTTGTAGTAAGTGGAGATGCTGTTGGGACAGGAAGGTTTGGGCCCCATTGTCTAAAGACACTTAGCCCCTTTATATTAATGCAGCAATATCTTCAGCAGGCTGATGGCAAATGAAAATTAATTCCACTGGAAGTTGATAAAGCAGAGTCCATTAAAAGCTAGACTACTTTAGATTAGATTTTCAAATGAATGAGACAAGAGCCTTCACAATGGCTCCAAAATGGGCATATTTATAACCCTGCCCTGCCTGCCAAATATAATTACATCTTTTCCCTGTCAGCCATTTCAACTCATTTCACAGCGAGAGAGAGAGAGAGAGAGAGAGAGAGAGAGAGAGAGAGAGAGAGAGAGAGAGAGAGAGAGAGAGCGAGAGCGCTGTTGTAAACAGTCCACTCTCCACAATTAGAAGGCTTGTCAACTTGGAATGTCCTGTCTTGGATTTTTCCATGTTTTGTGTATTTGTTTAGATAACATTTGTTACCCAAGCCAGTGCCACACAGTCTCAGTAGCCACACTGGGGAAGGTCTTCTGCTGGGGCTGATTCTATAGACCTTCAACTGCAGCTCATCACACTGACCACCAATCTAAACTCTGGCTATGGACTCAATTGATTTTCTGCTTTCTGCTGCTGCTGCTATGATAAACACCATGGTTAACGATAACTTGGGGAAGGAAGGGTTTATTTCAGCTTACAGGTTACAATTTGTTATCAAGGGAAGCCAGGACAGGAACTCAAGGCAGGAAGTGGGAGGCAGAAACTGAAACATAGATCATCAAGAAATGCAGCTCACTGGCTTGTTCAGCTACTTTTCTTAAACAGCCCAGACCCACATGTCCAGGGATGGAAGAGCGGCTGGGCTGGGCCTTCCTACCTCAATTAATAAAATATCTCAAAGGCATGGACTCAGGCTGGTCTAATGAAGGCAATTCCTCAATTAAGGTTCTCTCTTCCCAGATGTGTCAAGTTGGCAACTAAAGCTAACTACAGCTGTCGCCCTGGGGGAGAAGCTACTGTGTATGGATCGGAAATACCCTGCAAACACTGATAGGCTGATGGCTTGGTCCCCAGCTGTGGTGCTATTGAGCTCTGATGGAACCTTTAAGAGGTGGGTCCCCGTGAAAGTTTACATTTGGGGTCTGTCTTACAAAGTGATGCTGATACACTGGCACTTCCTCTTGTTCCTGACTGACCTGAGGCGTGCATCTTCCCCAGCTGTATGTTCCTGTCACAGGCACTCTGTCACCACAGACACAGTGCAATAGGGCAGCAAGAGAACCACAAACAGAGATGTCCAAAACAGCAAGCCAAAAGAAAACGTTCCCTCTTGTAGTCTGTTATCTTGTCAGGGACAGAAAGCTGCTTAACCCAAGCATCGTCTGTCAAAGCAGGCTCGGGAGGGCTTATTGCTTAGATTTATCTTGCATCCAGCATGCCCCTGACCTAAGACACTCCAAAAGTCACATAGTCCTCCTTCCTTCTTCAGAGAGCTTGCTTATCTACACTGCCACCTGGAACAGAGGGCTCCACATCAGCTGTTTCCTGCTGATCAGCTGAAAAGAGACATGAGGACTGTTTTCAGTGTTATGGCCCTGCTTGATGAGTTGACATTTTTGCAAGGTTAAAACTAACCATGCAAAACTTTATACCGGGTCATATGTTCTGAACCAGTTGTCATTTGCTTTCTTGATACGATCAACTCTACAGAAATGTCTGATTCTTTCCTGGAGTTCTCTAATTGCTGTGGTTGGATATGGTGTTAAGTTCTCCAAGGGCTCATGTGTTGGGACTCAGTGGAACCTGTTAGGGGTAGGACCCATCAGGACTGGGAAACTTGAGGTAGGTCCTGGAAGGCTGTTTTTTGAGAAGTCCTCTCCTTGCTTTCTGTTTTACCACATGGTCTGTTCTGAAATAGCTCCTGTCATTGTGATGTCACCTACCACAAAGCCCTCAGCAGAAGCTCAATGAGGATGTCCTATTTTGAAATTCCATCCCCCGAAAGGGTTAGTGAAATACATTTCATTACAACAATGCAAAGTGGACCAATACACCAGACATTAAGAACAACTGTGAGTCTGGATAGATACCCAAAGGGCCAGCCATATGAATATAGAACAGTGACTGTCATAATTACAATATTCCCTCCAGACCTTAGCTACTGTCCATTCTTGCCCAACAGCCAAAGTAACCCCTTAAAAATATTGAGTCAATGGCTTGGAAAGGCCTGATAGCAGGTCTTTCTGGTGGACCCTGATAAGGAAAGGGGAAAGGAGGGGAGTTGGGGACAAGTGTACCTGGATGATGTAGGCAACTGGGAAAATATCAGTGTGTGGGCTAAGATGAAACACTGTGAAGAGAAACAGACTTGGGTGGGGAATCCTGAGACTCCCCTGCTGTGTTCCTTGATGCCCGTCCTTCCAGGGGCACTGTTCATAGACAAGATACAGACTTAAACAAGATGCTTTACTCACCTACTGACTTATTGACCTACTGACCTACAGATGAACAGAAGCATAGTATATTGACACAACTATTATTATTCACTCACAAAATGACAATGTCCTATTATATGAAACAACATGAGTGGACCTAGAGTATATTATGTTAAGTGAGAAAAGGTCAGACACAATGCGTTCATTTGCCAATGATAGAAGCTCAAGGGGTGGTCATGTTGAAAAGGAGATGACTAGTGTGCTAAGGGAAGGGTATGGGGAAGGGAGGAAGAGCTTGGCTAATAGGAACAAAAATATATTTGCTTAAGAGGATTTTATACTACTGTTTCCAAGCACAGTGGGGCAACTCTAACAAGAGTGGACCCTGTGGATTCCTAGCACTGAGATGAGATACTGTTCGCAAAGATAAAAATGGAGATACTGTGATTTGATCATTAGATCTGCAGGAGTGTATTAAACTGTAACAGCCTGTAAGTAATTATGAATATTATAAGTCACCTTAATTGGCTTTTAAGCCTTTGAATTATTCTTCTCTTGTGGCTGTGTTCAGCTTCAGATCTGTCTACCAGAAGTTCACATACACACATTTCCCAGGCAATTGGACACACAAGTCAGGAGCCCAAGAAAGAAAATCAGAGGCATTATTAAATCGACAAGTATGGCTGAAGTCATACTAGAAAGATGAAGTGGACAAAGAGGATGACTCAGGACTTGGTCTTCAGGACATAAGAGCCTGTGAGGAAGGGAGGGCAGTAAGACTCTGCTGACCTGGAAGCCACGTAGAAGGGGCAGTGTCAAAGTCACGAGGTTAAACCACAGAGGACCAGTTTGGAATATAATGGGAGTGTATCAGGACGCCAGTGTCATGGTGCCCTCTGGGTGCTGGTACTGTTCCTTCAGTATGAAATACAGAGCAAATTTTAGTGAGGCAGGGAATCAGAGTCAGCATCCTGGGGAAAGTCTCCAGCACAGGACTGGACCCTCAGTGATACTGGATAAGGGTCAAGGATGCTTACCTATGGAGCATGGGGTACAAGGCAGTGTGGATGAATGTCTGAGGAAAGGGTGCTCCCTCATGACTAGGAGGCTGGAGGGCACCACAGAGCAACAGTCAGTGTGAAAGAATGCTTGCTGGTGGAGAAGCCATATAGGACCCGTCTGGAACATTCTGCGCCAAGGTATTTCTTTTAAGGAGCTTGTGAATTCACTTCTAAAAAGATGAGCCTCCTTCCACTCACACCCTGCCAGTTTTTAAACTTTTCTTACATTCTTTTTTCTCCCAAGAGCAAGTTATAGCAAGGTTCCTACGACCTACAGAAAAATCCGGCAATGTTCTATTTTTAAGCTTCATTGCCAAGAATCCAACTGTTTAAAGCAGTATTTCTCCCTGGTTTTCTGAATTAGAACATTACATTCAAATATCTATCTCTACTTATACCATCGAGGGCAGCCTCTCCTTTTTATTTAAAAAAAAAGATTTTTACTTAATTACGATAGAAAATCTGAGAAGCCAAGTTTAAAAGTTGGTTAAGTTATTTTTAAATTAATATGTAAAGTGCCTAAGGTCAATTTAAATGGTTAAGTAGTCCAAGCATACTGATAACTACCATTATATCCTTTAATTTTGGGTAGTGGTATATAAGATAGAGTGTTGCTACATAGCCCAGGCTAGCCTAATACTTGCTATGTTGTGCAGGCTGTCATGGACAACATCATGATCTTTCTGCCTCAGCACCCTGGATTCTAAGATTTCAGGTTGTGTTTTTCTGCCCCAAGCTCATTTCTCATTACTTCCCTTTTTTTTTTTTTTTTTTTTTTTTTGGAACTTTATTTTAAAAAACAAAGATAAAAGAACAAATTTTAAGCATTTTTGCATAAATGTATACGAATACATTTTTGTCAGTGCTTGGCTTTTTTTTTTTTTTCCCTAAAAGTTTGATAGTGTGCATTAAGGTCTTGCTAGTTACAATGAGGAAAAAGTACATGTAAAACAGGATGTAACCCAGAATTAGTCAAAGTTTTCTTGGTGTGTAAGGATTGAGCATAATGTTTTTTTGGTTTTTTTGTTTTTTTGTTTTTTTTCTTGAACTTCACCCAGGCTGTAAGTTGTTTCTGAGGTGTTCAGAGCTTTCTGGGGTTAGTATCCCATTATCAGTAACTGCATATTATGTCTGTTCTTTTGTGACTAGGTTATCTCACTCAGGATGATATTCTCTAGATGCAGCCATTTTCTTAAGAATTTCCTTAAGTCATTGTTTCTGATAGCTGAGTAGTACTCCATTGTATAAATGTACCGCAATTTTTGTATCCATTCATCTAATGAAGGACATCTGGGTTCTTTCCAGCTTCTGGCTATTATAAATAGAGCTGCTACGAACATTGTGGTTCATACATCTTTGGTTGTATATTGAAGTGTCTCTGGGGTATATGCCCAGAAGTGGAATAGCTGGATCTTCAGGTAGTACTATGTCCAATTTTCTGAGGAATGGCCAGACTGATTTCCAGAGTAGTTATATCAGTTTACAACCCCACCAACAGTGGAGAAGTGTTCCTCTTTCTCCACAACCTTGCCAGCATCTGCTGTCATCTGAGTTTTGGATCTTGGCCAATCTGACTGGTGTGAGGTGGAATTTCAGGGTTGTTTTGATTTGCATTTCCCTGATGGCCAAGGATGTCGAGCACTTCCTCAGATGTTTCTCGGCCATTTGGTGTTCCTCAACTGAGAACGTTTTGTTTAGCTCTGTACCCCATTTTTTAATAGGGTTGTTTGATTCTCTGTTGTCTAGCTTTTTGAGTTCTTTGTATACCTTGGATATTAGGCCTCTATCTGATGTGGGGTTGGTAAATATCTTTTCCCACTCTGTTGGCTGCTGTTTTGTTTTCTTGACAGTGTCCTTAGCCTTACAGAAACTTTGCTATCTCATTAAGTCCCATTTGTCAATCTCTGACCTTAGAGCATGAGCCATTGGTGTTTTGTTCAGGAAATTTTCTCCTGTGCCTATGTATTCTAAAGTTTTCCCTACTTTCTCACCTAATAGTTTCAGTGTACCTGGTTTAATGTGGAGATCTTTGATCCACTTACACTTGAGCTTTGTACAAGGAGATTAGAAAGGGTCTATTTTGCATGCTAACCCTAAACCAACACCATTTGTTGAATAGGCTGCCATTTTTCCATTGAATGTTTACAGCTCCTTTGTCAAAAATCAGGTGACCATATATGTGAGGGCTCATTTCTGGATCTTCTATTCTATTCCATTGATCCACATGCCTATTTCTGTACCAGTACCATGTAGTTTTTAGCACAAATGCCTTGTAATATAGCTTGAGGTCAGGGATGGTGATTTTCCCAGATGTTTTCTTGTTGTTGAGGATGGATTTCGATATTCTAGGTATTTTGTTATTCCAGATGAAATTGCACATTGCTTTTTCCAACTCAATGAAGAATTGGGTTGGAATTTTGATGGGAATTGCATTGAATCTGTAGATTGCTTTTGGTAAAATGGCCATTTTTAAAATGTTGATCCTTCCAATCCATGAGCATGGGAGATCTTTCCATTTTCTGAGATCTTCCTCAATTTCCTTTTTTAGAGGTTTGAAGTTCTTGTCATACAGGTTCTTCACTTGCTTAGTTAGAGTCACACCAAGGTATTTCATAGTTTTTGTGACTATTGTGAAGGGTATCTTTTCTCTAATTTCTTAGCCAGACTAACTAGAGGGCAAAGAGAGAATATCCTAATTAACAAAATCAGAAAAGAAAGTGGAAAAATAACGACTGAAACTGAGGACATTCAAGAAATCATCAGATCCTACTACAAAAGCCTATACTCAACAAAGCTGGAAAATCTGGAGGAAATGGATGAATTCCTAGACAGATACAAGATCATAAAGTTAAACCAGGACCAGGTAAACCATCTAAATAATCCCATAACACCTAAAGAAATAGAAGGTGTCATCAAAAGCCTCCCAACCAAAAAAAGCCCAGGTCCAGATGGGTTCAGTGCAGAATTTTATCAGACATTTATTGACAACATAATACCAATACCCTCCAAACTATTCCACAAGATAGAATCAGATGGAATACTACCTAACTCATTTTTTGAGGCTATAATAACCCTCATTCCTAAACCACACAAAGACCCTACAAGGAAAGAGAACTTCAGACCAATCTCACTTATGAACATTGATGCAAAAATACTCAACAAAGTCCTTGCAAACCGAATCTAAGAACACATCAAAACCATGATTCACCATGATCAAGTAGGCTTCATTCCTGGGATGCAGGGATGGCTTAATATACAAAAGTCCATCAATGTAATCCACCATATAAACAAACTCAAAAAACAAAACCACATGGTCATCTCAGTAGATGCTGAGAAAGCATTTGACAAAATTCAACACCCCTTCATGTTAAAAGTCCTGGAAAGAACAGGAATCCAAGGTCCATACCTAAACATAATAAAAGCATATACAGCAAACCAACAGCCAACATCAAAATTAACGGTGGGAAACTTGAAGCAATCCCACTAAAACCAGGGACTCCACAGGGCTGCCCACTCTTCCCCTACCTATTCAACATAGTACTGGAAGTCCTGGCTGGAGCAATTAGACAGCAAAATGAAATCAAAGGGATACAAATCGGAAAGGAAGAAGTAAAAACATCACTTTCTCATTATTTCCTATCACTGTTATCACGTGACATTGAAAACCTAAGTAGAAAATTCTAGATGGCTTGTAGGTCAGACATTTAGAAACAGAAGTTCATTACTAGGTTTTAAAATTTAATTACAACCAATATTAGATGGGTGTTAAATAAACATGGCCAAAAAAAAAAAAAAAAAAAAAAAAAAAAAACCAAAATAGAAGAAATTAGATTAAGCGGAAAAAATAATTTCTCCTTTTCTATAGGCAGATTATGATTAACACCACCTCTAGTCTATACCCTGCTGCCCAGCCCCTAATGTGACCAGATTTGGAATTTTAGTAGGTAATCAATAAGGTTAAAAGGGTGCTCTGAAGAAAGGAGATGTCTGAGTGTGCTCTATCTCTGGTTGTCTCTTTCTTTCTTTCTTTCTGTGATTACCCCCTACACATACACAAACACACACACATACACACATACACACACATACATATATACATACATCCACACTCACACACATGCACATGCACACTCACACACACTTGCACACACACATATACATATACACATACACATATGCACATACACTCACACACACATGCACACACACGTATGCACACACACACACTACATTGCTATTGGTTTCCCACCAGAACTTGATGCTAACACCCAATTGCTAAAGACACCAGAAACTTTCAGTGTTGGACTTAGAGAAATCAATAAAATTCTAACCTGGAAATCTCCTTGCTGGCTAGCTTTCTTGGTGCAGAGAGGTACTAAATAGGGGGATAATAGTTATTGATCCTCTACAAAACTCAGATTACAACAGATGCTGGCGAGGTTTCGGAGAAAGAGGAACCCTTCTCCACTGTTGGTGGGGTTGCAAACTAATACAACCACTCTGGAAATCAGTCTGGCGATACCTCAGAAAATTGGACATAATACTACCTGAAGACCCAGCTATTCCACTTCTGGGCATATACCCCAGAGACACCTTAGTACACAACAAAGATATATGCACCACAATGTTCATAGCAGCTCTATTTATAATAGCCAGAAGCTGGAAAGAACCCAGATGTTCTTCAGAAGATGAATGGATACAAAAATTGTGGTACATTTATACAATGGAATACTACTCAGCCACCAGAAACAATGACTTGACCAAATTCTTAAGAAAATGGCTGCATCTAGAGAATATCATTCTGAGTGAGATAACCCAGTCACAAAAGAACAGACATAATATGCAGTCACTGATAATGGGATGCTAACCCCAGAGGCTTGCACTGCCCCAGAAACAACTCACAGACTGTATGAAGTCCAAGAAATAAAGAAAACAAAACAAAACAAAACAAAAAAAATTTTTATACAACAAGAAAACTTTGACTATTTCCATGTTACATTTTGTTTTACATGTACTTTATGCTCATTGTAACTATTAAGTTTTCAATGCATACTATCAAACCTTTAAAAAAATCAAGTACTGACTAACAAATATATTCATACAGTTTTATGTAAAAATTATTTTAAAATCTGAAAAAAAGTACTGACAAAAATGTATTGTATAATTTTATGCAAAAAATACTTAAAATCTGTACATTTATCTTTGTTTTGTAAAATAAAGTTGTTAAAAAATAAAAAATAAAAGCATAACAATAATCTTTAAAAAAATAGTTATTGATCATCTTACCCAGCTGCAAGCTCTCTGAGCTGCAATAAAAACCCACCTGACGAGCAGGGCACAGTGGTACAATGGATGACTTGTGGGTGACCAACAACTGTCCGATTTGATTTAAAGCACGTAAAAAAAGATTTATTTATTTGCTTGTTTGTTTGTTTAATGCACGTGAGTATGCCACTGTCTTCAGACACACCAGAAGAGGGCATTGGGTCCCATTACAGATGGTTGTGAGTCACCATGTGGTTGCTGCTGATTGAACTCGGGACCTCTGGAAGAACAGTCAGTTTTCTTAACTGCTGAGCCATCTCTCCAGCCAGTCAGATTTGATTTAAAGCCCAAGAAATAAAAGGAAATCCAGACTGACTTGAGACTTCCAGCTTCGTTCAAGATTGAACCTTAGAGAATAAATGTTTTCTTTTTTTCCTTTAAGGAATCTGGTCTGCGGTGTTTTTTTACAAGTCTGAGCTAAAACACCTAATTAGGAAGGTTTTGTTTGTTTGGTTTTTAGGTAGAGAAAGCACATATTGTTACAATGTCTATTGTGATGTGATGTCACTGTTTGGTTTACTGAGACAAGGTCTCAATCTGCAACCCAAGCTGGACCCAGACTTCAGTCTTTCTGCTTCAACCTCTTGAGAGCTGAGCTTATAGATAGGTATCGCCATGCCTGGCAATGATAATATTTAATACACACATATGACATTTTTTCAAAGATAAACAACTGAAAATTCAACAAATTACTTTCCCCTAAAATGCCTGTCTACAGGTTACTTCATCTATTCACTCCAACTCTGTCAGTCACCCCTGGCAGGATTGTGGGTGGTCCTTCTTGATGTTCACTTCTACATTGCCATTAAACTCATGTCCCAGGATGCAAAGCAGAGGGCTGAACAGGGTTTCAAAAGGCAGGCCTTGAGAACCGAAGGCCTGCACTAGATTTCAGAGGCCTACCTCCTGCCTGGGGGACACATCTCTTTTTCTGATCCCCTGTTAATTCCTACACCACATAGTTACGCCTGCTCTCTTGTATGTCACCCAAGAGAGTGAAGGAGCCACACAGGTAAAGTCCTCGGGAAGGGTCTGGCACAGTCAAGGAGATATTTCCAAACCAATGTAAAATAGTTCAGAGCACCTCATCGAAAGCCTTTGTGTGCTGCCTAGTCTAAGTTAAAGTTTCTTGCACTTATGTGAAGAAGGCTTTGTTGCTCTTTATAGTACTGGGGACCAACCCTAGAGTTTTGTGCATTCTGGGCAGATGCCTTACCATTGAATTGTCTCAATATATGTGCACATAGCAAACTTTCTCCCTGCTCCCCAAACCCCATGCTAGGATCACAGGCACGCCCAGACTAAACAAGACTGCCTAATCTCCTTTTGTCTTCCTGAAAACAACACATAAAAAAAAAAATCTCATATGAAAGCTACTCTTCTCCCACCAGGGGAAAAGAGACATTATTCCACAAGGAGCCACAGCCAAGAGAATTTGGAACAAACAGCCTTGTTAAAATAATTATCTTCCTGTACCTTCCCCACAGTTTTCCGGCAACTGCCTCCCTTGTTCATCCAGGATAAAAGCATGTGGGGTTAGCTGTTTCTGCTAGCTGTAATTTTTTTATGAGGGCTCTTATGTGCATAAAGCTGTGTAAGTCTGTGTGCTTTTTCTCCTTCCTGTTAATCTCTCCTATGTCAATTTAATTATCAGACCCAGATGAAAACCCAAAGAGAATAGAAGGATAATTGGCTTTCCTACAGTTCAGTGTATATTTATAATGTGAGAAAATACACTCAGAAGTCATGGTGTGGAGGACAGTGAGAGTGACTGCTAAGAAGCCAAGTCCTTCACAACAGTGTCAGTCTCGGTGACACCAAGGCTCAGCCACCTGTCACTAAGTCAGCATTATGTGATAGGTTTGAGTAGAATCCCGTATCCCTTCTCAGAGGCAGCTACATGGTTGTGGATGTAGACAAGGTTTCTCTGGGTTCCATCCCAGTGATTGATTAATCCCTGTACCTCAGTGTCCTTGTCTATGGAAGGCGAGAGATAATACCTCAGAGGATGCCTGGCAACTGTAACATTGCTCAAAGTAAAATGTTACGATAATTGCATAATGCCTAGCGCCCAAGAACCCCCAGTCACTGTTCATGCTACATCATGGTTGGAGCACAGGGTGGAGAAATCATTCCACCTCGTGCTGGCTAGGAAGTGACATGCAGGAGAGAGGAAGAGGGAGGGGGCAGGCGTGAGCGAAGAACAATGGTAGATAGTGGTTTCTCACCAGTTGAGACACAAGGGTCATAAGTTCAATGCCAACCTGTACCACATATGACACTATCACAAACAAACAAAAATAACACAAATAGTCCAAACGCCCCCTCCAAGAGCACACCTAAAGGCTTACCTTCATGCCCCAGGCTTTGAAGGACAATTATCTGAATTGTATCACAGACCACAGTGACCTGATTCATCACATGGACAAGACAGACATCTAAGGATGTACACTGACAGCAATCAAAGGGAAAAGAAGAATGACATCTTGTATATGAACCAGAAAGGTCACCGGGGACAGGGATCAACAGAGAAGGAGAGACAAACCGGGAGTCTTCCCTACGCCACGCCTCACACCCAAGAGCACTGTGAGCAGACATAATCAGGAGAATTCTCATCACTGTTTCAAACCTGAGCTGGTAGGAGCTGAGTTGGGCATCTGCAGCATTAGGGAATTTAAAATTGCAACCTCTTTGTTGCAAAAGTCCACGCATTACCTGCGGGAGATCAACCAAGAAAAAAGGGTCCTGGCTGAAGTGAGTGATGCTCACAGCCCTGGTACACACCCCTGCCTGCCTCAGCCAAGAGGGTACTTTCCTCCCGGGGCTTCAGAAAGGACACAGAGTCCATAGCTGTAGTGAGGGAAAGCGGCGCCTCTGTGTGCTCTGGATACCCACTCTTAGGCTGGGCAATCTAGGATGACAACATTCATGTCTAAAAGTGCACTTCTGTCAGAAAGAGGCAGGTCCCCATGGGGTACAGAGTCTGTCAAGAAGCATCCACACACCTCCCAGCCATGGTCAAGCGTGCAGGGAGGGAAGGACTATATCCGGCTTGAACAGGACAAAGGGTTGGCAGGACACATGTGCAAACCCAGATCTATCAGGCAAGGAAGCAAACGGGACCTGGAGGTGTGAAAACAGAGCTTTTGCCCAGGGAAGAAAACGCCCAGAGACAAGCTCACTCCAACCACTGCCTGGAGCCTAGGAAGCTAATGAGAAAATGAATCCAGCAAAAGAAAGATCGGAAGTGATAAAAGACGAGGCTAGGATGAAAAGGAGACCAGAGACAGAGCTAAAGAAACCAATTACAAAGTGAGAATTAAAACCCCACCATTGCAAACCTCATACATAATTTAGAAGCAGCCAGGAACAGAGAAGGCAGGAGTTACTCGGAGGAGGGAAGAGGCTGCCTGCACTAACTTACAATGAGGAGGCTTTGACTAGACCCTGGAAGCCTTTTGTGAACTCTAAACATGAATTGCTGTACAAGGAAAGGCTTATAATCTGAAGATTGCTATGAGCTCCAATTCCACTTATTTTAAAGACAAATGTTCAAAACATAAACAGGGGCTCTGCGGTGTGGCAGGGAACAGGCTTAGTTAGGGGAGAAATCCAACCCTCAGCACTGCAAGAAATAAAAAGAATAAAGAAAATAAAAAGAATGAATACGATCTATTGCATTCAACTAAATTTAATACTTCTGAAAACACACATATTAGACAGGCATGGTAGAGTATGCCAGCACATAGGGTATGGAGGCAGGAGGATTAAGTAGTTCAAAGCCAGCCTCAGCTACATGAGAAGAATAATAGCCACTCTCAATTGTCTTTTGATGGGCATTAGAGTTGCCTGGGAGACAGGCATTTGGCATGCCCATGTTGTTTAGCAATTTCCTTAAAACTAAAATATCCCATGCTAGCTAGAGGCTTAAGATAAGACTCGGTAACTTGTATATATATATATATTTACTTTTCGTCCCACTCCTGCCCTCTCACAGTCACCTCCTCCCATAACCCTATTCCCTGTGGTACCCATAATCCTTTCTCCTATACTTCCCTAAGAGTCCCCAAGATCCATCCACTGTTTGTCTGTGGGTGTATATATCTATCTGAGTCATATGCTGGGCAGGGCCTCTCAGAGAACAACATGCTCCTGTCTGCAAGCATAACAGAGTATCATTAATAGTGTTAGACACTGGTGCTTGCCTATGGGATAGGTCTTAAGTTGGGCCAGTTATTGGTTGGACATTTCCTCAAGACTCGGTAACTTTTAAAGGGAAACTTGTGAAGACTCATCAAGTTCCACTTTGAAGCTTCCATTTAGAAGGAGGCTCATTTAGACTTAAGAAGTAAACAATTCACGAGTCACAGGAAATCCCTGAAACTTACCAGATTTACAAGGCTCTTCCTTCCCCATGGTTAAATATGCAGTAAAGACTGTGGAGAGGAGACTCTCCAACCTCTCAAGATACCTGTATGTTGTGCAGAGTGCTGGCTTTCATTAGTCCAAGCTGGAGTAGGCTTTTGTTTGATGTAGCTAACTGCCTTTATGTTGTATCTGCTTCTGCAAGTAACTCCTCACTTATACTTCTATAAGTAACTCCAGTAAACTTAATGGTTCAACCAAATTGGACCTTAGCAATTGTTAATTTGGCCAGTTGTCCATGCCTTATCTATGGTGAATACATATTTGTTCATGTCTTCTTAGGAATAGTGTCACATGGCAGCAGGAGATTGTCTGGAATAGGTTAATTGAAATGGAAGAAACCACCTACTGTGGGTAAAACAACTCCTTGAACTGGGGTCCTAGACTGATTAAAAAGAAGAGACAAGGTTGAGGATGAACATGCATTCCTCTCCATATCTTCACATGGGTATCATGTGACCAGCTGCCTTAGGTTCCTGCTACTGTGGCTTCCCTACCTACTTGAACTGTGGGACAAACTCTCTTTTAAATTGCCCTGTCAGGGTATTTTACCATAGGAACAGGCAAAGTAAGACAGGGAACCCAAGGTCAGCTCAGGCTATATAAAGACCTTGTCTGGTAGCATGGACAAACAAAGAATAATTCCCAGTACTATTCATTCCCAGCTCAAATCTGTTATCACTAGATAATCAATGCTTCTGGATTTATGGACATATAATATTAAACTGATCATTTTTGGGTGCTCTGGGAATTATTGTTGCTTTTGGTACTTTTCCATATTGCTTAGTTTATTGGGAAAAATGTACTATCTTTTTTTTTTTAAGTATAATCTTTATCCTAAGGAGAAGGAAGCCCATTTGATAAGTGAATGTTAGAAACTAGTACAGATGAAGGTGACAGGAACAAAAGACCATGCCATGCTCATGCTGTGACTCAGTTTTTGGCAGGTAGCCAAATCAGGAAGACAAGAATCCATCAAAATAGCTTCATTCCAGAAACATGAACCTGAATCACCACAAGGAAACACACTAATATCCCTGACAGAACTGAAGAAAAACAGCTAAGTGAGGTAGATAAATTGTGACATTCCTTCATTTTAAAATGGTAAACCAGAATTGAAGATGTGTACTCCTTAACTATCAGCATTTATATGAACAGAATCAATTGGACTTCTTATGTCAGGAGGATGAGCAGGAAGTCATCCTAGGCCACTGTAATGGCTAATGAGGATAGGATCCAGAATCACTTAGAGATAAATCTCTAGGCGTGTCTGTGAGGGGGTACTAGGTTAGGTTGAGTGATGTAGGAAGATCCACTCCAACTGGAGGAGGTACCATGCCATGTGCTTAGGTCCCTGGTTGAATAGAAAGGAAAGGAGAAAGGCAAGCACTGGTGTTCATCGCTCTCTGCCTCCTGATTGTGAATACAGTACAAGCAGCAGTGGAAGCTTCTGCTCTGTCTCTTCTCCCCATCATTGCCTGCACCTTTAAATGGTGAGCCAAAGACGCTCTCCCTTCCTTAAATCATCCCCGAAGATATCTTGGCTCAGTGATGATAAAAGTAACACAGAGTAATTAAACATAGTAAGTCTGAGGCCAGCCTGGTATTCATGAGACACCCCTCTCTAAAAATGAAAAAATAAAATGACAAAAAAATAAATAAGAAGATGAAGCCAGTTCTCCCAAAGTCAATCCATAAGTTTAATGTCATTATGATAAAGCAAAATTACCACCATTGTTTTCTAGAGGGCAGGGAAATTGATTATATGCCTCATCTGGAAGGACAACTAAGCAAAATCAATAAGGAATAAGAAGGAAGGCTATCCCTGGAGATATTATGGTATCCTAGAAAGGGACTGTTGGGATGAAACTGGGTGATACTGATCTGTGAAATGATCAAGAAACCCAACAGAACTGGAATCTCCTGAACCAGACACATCCATCTACAACAATCTGGTAAATGAGGAGGTGTCACTTTAAGCCACAGAGAAAAGGGCAGTGCTAATAACTGCAAGGTGTAACCGTGAGCTGTGCAGACAAGAGACACAACACATCTGCTTCTTGCCAGTCACATCAGGATGATTTCCAGACTGAACAGAAATGCAAACGGGAGGATAAGTAAAGAACGGGGGGGGGGGGGGGGGGAGAGAGAGAGAACCCTCTATAGCTTGGAGGTTGAGAAATAGACCATATAACCGGTTTATCCCACAAGAAAAAACACGATACATTTAGCCTTACGAAATAAAAACTCTTATGTGCTCTATGTAAAAGCCACTGTGGGAAAATCAAAAACACAGGAAGAGAGGAGTAATTAACATCTGCCTGACCCACTGGTGGCTCCAATGCAACTGTTGAGGGCTTGAACACGTCTACAGATCCATCTCCTGTACCCCCAGGATGTAGCATGGCCTGTATGCATGTTACAGAACTGAGATCACAGCTGCACATAGGGACCACATGCATATGTGCACTATACGGACAGTGTCCTGTTTACTCCTAAGTTATAAACAAAACCAGAACATGGCTGAGGTTTGATACAAAGCACTCAGCAAAACTAAGGAAACCACAGAGGAGAGCAGTACCTATGGGGAACTGGGATTCCGACGGACGGTAAAGAAACAGGTTACGGAGAACAGGGCTGACAATTAGGATTCTCAAGAAATGCCGAATTACACACGTTTACCCTTGTAATAGTAGATGTTTTATAAAGCCGTGAGAGCAAACTAATTGAAAAAAAAGGAAAATGAAAATTCTTAAAAGCAAAAGCAATAGCAACAACAAACAGAAAAAAATGAGCCTTCTACTGGGCTAGTGCTTAACTGGAAAGTGGCCTTAGGTGACTTTAAAGCTAAGTACTTAGTTGTAGTCACGAACCACATGAGGATGTTTTGACCGTTCTTTACCTTCTCATCTTCCTGCCCTTACCTTTCTGAGCACTGGTCATAGACAAGTTCCAACACTTACGGGTTATGTGGTTGTGAAGATCAAACCCAGGACATTGTGCAGCCTATGTTAGCATGCTACCAACTGAGCTGAGCCTCTGGTATGTACGCTAGAGTTTTTCATCATTATTTTGAAGGGTACTCCTTCCTACTAAACATCAGCTGACCACTGCCTACACTAGCCTCCCGCATCTCAAGTCTGCCCTGTTTCCTGAGTATACCAAGAGGCCACTTACCTATAGTATCCTGTTTGTGCAAATGAGTTCATAGTATCTGGTCAATGATGAAATCAATTGACATCCCATTTTCTGAATGTGCCTCCACTGTTAAGCAATATAAACCTCCCTCACTCACCGCAGATGGCCTGCCTCGCCTCGTGCTCTCCCGCCACCGCTCGCAGAAATGCTTCAACTACCCACAGTCCTTCGCCAGATGAAACCAGTGTCCTGGGCACTGGCTCCTCATCTCATTCGGGCCTATGGTAAAGATGTGAAATTTGGTGCGGATGCTCAAGCCTTAATGCTTCAAGGTGTAGACCTGTTAGCTGATACTATAGCTGTTACAATGGGGCCAAAGGGAAGAACAGTGATTATTGAACAGAGCTGGGGAAGCCCCAAAGAAACAAAAGATGGGATCACTGTAGCAAAGTCAACTGATTTAAAGGATAAATACAAAAATATGGGAGCTAAACTTGTTCAGGATGTTGCCAATAACACAAAGAGGCTGGGGATGGCACCACCACTGCCACTGTTCTGGCATGGTTTATTGCCAAGGAAGGCTTTGAGAAGATCAGCAAAGGAGCTAATCTAGTGGAAATCTGGAAAGGTGTGATGTTGGCTGTTGATGCTGTAATTGCTGAGCTTAAGAAACAATCTAAACCTGTGACGACCCCTGAAGAAATTGCTCAGGTGGCTACAATTTCTGCAAATGGAGACAAAGACATTGGGAGCATTATTTCTGAGGCAATGAAAAAGGTTGGAAGAAAGGGCATCATGACAGTGGAGGATGGAAAAACCCTGAATGATGAGCTAGAAATTATTGAAGGCATGAAGTTTGATAGAGGATATATTTCCCATATTTTATTAACACATCAAAAGGTCAAAAGTGTGAATTCCAAGATGCCTATGTTTTATTGAGTGAAAAGAAAATTTCTAGTGTTCAGTCCATTGTACCTACTCTTGAATTGCCAATGCTCATCGGAAGCCCTTAGTCATAATCGCTGAAGATGTTGACGGAGAAGCTCTAAGCACACTGGTTTTGAACGGGCTAAAAGTTGGTCTTCAGGTTGTGGCAGTCAAAGCTCCAGGGTTTGGGGACAATAGAAAGAACCAGCCTAAAGATGTGGCTATTGCTACCAGTGCTGCGGTGTTTGGAGAAGAGGAGTTGAATCTAAATCTTGAAGATGTTCAAGCTCATGACTTAGGAAAAGTTGAAGAGGTCATTGTCACCAAAGATAATGCCATGCTTCTGAGAGGAAAAGGTGACAAAGCTCACGTTGAAAAACATATTCAAGAGATTACTGAGCAGCTAGACATCAAAACTAGTGAACATGAAAAGGAAAAGCTGAATGAGCAACTTGCTAAACTTTCAGATGGAGTAGCTATGTTGAAGGTTGGAGGGACAAGCGATGCTGAAGTGAATGAGAAGACAGACAGTTACAGATGCTCCCAATGCCACAAGAGCAGCTGTTGAAGGGACATTGTTCTAGGAGGAGCTGTGCATCCCAGCCTTGGATTCATTAAAGTCTGCTAATGAAGATCAGAAGGTAGGTATAGAAATTATTAAAAAAGCACTTAAAATTCCTGCAATGACGATTGCTAAGAACGCAGGTGTTGAAGGATCTTTGATAGTTGAAAAAATCCTGCAGAGTTCCTCAGAAGTTGGTTATGACGCCATGCTTGGAGACTTTATGAACATGGTGGAAAGAGGAATCATTGATCCAAAGGTCATAAGAACTATTTTACTTGATGCTGCTGGGGTGGCCTCCTTGCCAACTACACCCAAAGCTGTAGTGACAAATTCCTAAAGAACAGAAGGACCCTGGAATGGGTGCAGTGGGAGGAATTGGAGGGGCTATGGGAAGTGGCATGTTCTAACTCCTAGAATAGTGCTTTGCCCTTATCAATGAACTGTGACAGGAAGCTCAAGGCAGGTTCTTCACCGATAACTTCAGAGAAGTCACCTGAAGAAAATGACTGAAGAGAAGAAGGCTGGCTGATCACTGTAACCATCAATTACTGGTTTCCTCTGATAATACATAATGGTTTACTGCTGTCATTGTCCATGCCTACCGATAATTTATTTTGTATTTTTGAATGAAGACATTTGTACATTCCTGATGCTGGGTGCAAGAGCCATAACCAGTGTCCTGCTTTCAACTTCAGTCACTGGGGGAGCATCTCTACTGTTCTGTCAGCATCAGGACTGTAGCTCTATCACCACATGAGATATTCAGAAGCAGCCTGTCTGTGGAGGGTGGGAATAACTGTGTACAAAAGAGAGAGGTATCAAATTATGTTACAACCTTTGTGTAATAAAATTTTGTTTAAAGTTCCAAAAAAAAAGCAATATAAACTTACATTTTTCTAACATTCTAAAGGATCATAGATGGGCATGTGGTCTCCAGCAGCAAGAAAAAACAGAAAGGAGGGGTTAAAAATTAAAAAAAAAAAAAACTAAGAGAGACAGCCAAAAGCAAAAGGAAGAGAGAGACAAAGAGAAACCTGAACACATGGCACATTGAACAATAAAAGCCATTAATTATATTCACAGGACGATCATGGCAGACCATTTTGAGAAGGATCCACTTTCTTTGGTACCTAGAAGTGAAATAATCTGATGTCTCAGGCTGGCTTCACTCATAGGGGAGCAGCAGTGGGCACTGATGGTGAACAGCCAGGCGTGAGTGCTGCTCACAGCAGGCAGGAGGCCACCCGGGCACACTGTTCTCTTCTTCTGCTCACATCCAAGGCTGTCCGCACTTAAGTCTTTTTAAAGGTGAGAGGTGAAGGCCTAGATTACGCTATGCTCAGTGAAACAGCCTATCTGCCAGAACCTCTTACGTACTGGCAACCCAAAGTCCTCTCAAGTTACAACCCAAATTGATGACATTCCGGAAGCCATATGCAGTATGATCGTATTATGAAGACACTTTTGGTCCAAATATAATTTTGCCAAGTAGCAAAAGTGTTGTATCAATCAAAAGTGAAAGGAACCATTCAAAGGAATTGTTAGAGGGAAAGTAAGGAATTCGGCGTTTGATAATTAAACTGCAGTGGTAAAATAGAACTCAGTGTATGGCCCCACATACCTTCGGTTATTGCCACTTTCAAATACTAGATAAAATGGAGTTACTCTGAGTAGTGTCTGAAGCCCTAAACCATTACTACCATCAATAAAATGAAACACGTAGGAGCACAGATGTCAACTCTGCTAGACCTCAGAAATTTCAGGCAAATTCTGCCTATTGGTCCATTAAAAAGGATACTAATCAGATTATGGTAATTACAAAGCCAAAGGCAAAACCATGTTCTTTTTCAAATACCCGGGTAAATGGAATAATGCAAAAATAAAATAAAATACTTGAATCAAAATACTCAGAGCCGGACCACAAAGCATTAAAGAATTCTATCTTTATTCTCTAAGGATTTGCATTCAAAGACTCAATCAAATTTAAATTCATCACTTATGCAAAGTGGAACAGGAATCTCCCATTAAAATTACCATAACTGCTGGCTTGTTTAAATGCTCAAGTGCATTAGATATACCATAGAAAATCCTGATTGTGTGACTGTGTTCGTGACAATAATATTTATGTATTAACCCGGAAAGCTTGTACAATGGTTGTGTGGCCAACCCATGTGACAGCTCGCTGCTTTAGTGGTCTCAAAGAAGCCTGCAGAAAGGTATGAGGTGATGGTCAAATAAATGAGCTAAGGCCACATGCTGCGTTCTCCCAAGGTGTCACAGTGTGACTTCTGTACAGGGACAGTTCAGGTACAGGTAACCGTCAAACTCTGGTGTTATTCACAGCTTTGCAGCTTAGATACTTCACAACTGGATGTCCATGTAATCTTAGTTCCCATGGGGACACCACAGAAGTGTCCTGACTCAAGGTATTAGTTTTTACAGTTGTTTCAACAGATTACCATACACATTGATGGCCAGTTCTTAGCAGTATGAATAAAGGGTTGATTGTACTGGCACAGCTTCAGGCTTAGTGCAACAGACAAACTGGCAGAGGACAGGTAAGGACCAGTTTCTGCATCCAGATGTCCTCCTCAGGCAGCAGATAGCTCCAGCCCTTTTTTCTGCAAAACTGAGCCAGTTTTGCTTAAAGGCCCATATAAAAACCTCCATTTTTTTTTACTGTATGCTGTTTAAAAATAACAATTCTATTCAAAACAGAGGTATAAAAAGCAAGGCCATCTTATTTTGACATCTGTGCCGCCCACTGACACTGAATCGGAGCTCCCAGGGAAGGTTCCAGAAACACCTCGGTGCTGCCAGGGGCATTGCCACAGGCACCAGAAGACAGTTTGTGGCAGGCTGTCATTTAATTTCAGATGAATGGGAATTGGGAGTCTTTATAGGCTCCAGAACCTCTTGCGTTTTCAAACTAGACTCAGTGGAGAGAGAACCTGGGAGCCAGACAGAATTATAAAGCAGTAGCCAGTTCTAGAACAGGGAGCCCAACGGTAGGGTTTTGTTTAGTTGTTGCTTTGAGAAATGGCCTTTCTATCTGGCTCATGCCATCCTCCAATTTACAATCCTCCTGCCTTGGCCATGTTCCACTGTGCTCAGCTATTAACCCTAGTCTTTCTGTCTAAACAGCTTAGGAGAGCCCCAGTTCCTTTGCAGGAATACAAGTGAATTCAGGTCGAATCAAACATGGAATCTTTGGCTGTTCAGAAGCCTTTATTCTCCAACCACTGAAGCTTATGGCTGCCTTCAGCTGAAGCAGAGGTCACTGACACTCCTAGACTAAGAGGTAAAGATGCCCCAATTCCAGACATACAAGCCATGTGAGAGATTCATATGGAGTAATAATTCCTATGTACAAAGGCAAATGGTGACATCCAGTCACTGTTCCTACAGGTCAGCACAAAAGAGTACACTGAAGATGGGTGGCCTTGTTTCCATTCTCTAGAGAAGTGGACTCCAGAACAAACATTTTTGAGATCTGAGTCCTGTCAAGGCAGAGTCCAGTGTCTGCTTAGCTGGAGAAGATTCTGGAGCCCTTAAAAGATTGGTTGCCAAATGCTAGGGGCTGAGCCTAGGCTAGCCCAAGAGTGAAATGGTGCTGAGTGCCAGTGCTTAGGAACCTCCAGGACACTTCAGGACATTTCATCTCTAAGAATACCTTCATGTTCTCCTAAGAGCTCAGGAAGGTCACCTGTGGGCTGTGCATGGGGAAGTCTGGTCTTGGCAAACTGTGGACAGAAGCCCCCGTATTAGTCTACTTTGCAGAATGCAGACACACATTGTCCCATCTAGAGAAAGGGTCTTTCCCCACGAGAAAAGAGCCAAGAAGCATTTGCAATGACCATGGCCCAGGTACAGGACCCACAAAAGTCTGTTATCAGATTAAATCACCCCACCCTCCTGGCTTCCCACACCAGCAGAGCTCCAGGACAGTCACATGAGTGCCAGGACAGTCACATGAGTGACAGATGAGAGAGATGCACAGATGGCTGGGGGAAATCCAACGACCAAAGAGGAGGAACAACAAAAACAAAACCAAAACAACCAAACAAAAACTCCCAAAACCAAGGGGAACAAGATGAGCCTCTGGTGCCACAGTTAGAGCCCAGCCAACACAGCCTACCCCTGGCCCATACGGACCTTTTATGTCACCTCACACCTGATCTGTTTACCTCAGCTCCAGTCATCCAGTTCCAGTGATACGGCTGGGCGTAGAAAATCAAAACCACGGCCATAGTGACTGCGCCAAGTGAAGCCAGTGCTTGCCAGGACTTCACAGCAGTGGGGAGGGCTGGATAGCTGAAGTGAGCAGGGAAGCCACTTTACAACACCGTGACAGTGAACTCATGGCAACAGGCACGCGTTTGAGCCAGTGCTCCATACAGCACGAAGAACAAACGAATCCAAACACTGTTCAAAGATTTAGAACATTTAAGGAGACAGGGGATCCTAGAATGGAGTGATGAGCACGAGAGAGGAAGAGAACTATGTTAGAAATAGAAAAAATGGTCTCATGGGAGTAGGGGGTATACTCGCACCAGCAATTCGTGTGTGTGTGTGTGTGTGTGTGTTTATTGATTCTTTCTGAATTTCAAATTGTGTACCCCAATCCCACGCATCTCCCGATCCTTTCATATCTGCCTTCCACTCTTGCAACCTCCTCTTCAAAATAAAATTTAAAAACCAACAAAAATTTCACCATGGAAGCTGCAGTATGTCACTGTTGTCATGCACCACACCCTTCCGTGCACACACCTTTGCTTGCAAATGCTCACAGCAATGAGTCATTGGTCTTGTTCGAGGTCTCGAGCTTCTGCTGCCCCATCTACACTGAATCCTCACTTGGATTCCTCTAGGATATTCTGCTGTTACCCTGAGTTATGGAGATACCTAAGCTTCAGGTCTGTAGGACCGGCCCCTTCATGCGCTCCAGCAGTTCATAGATTGGGAGGATGTTGGGGTGGACTAACTCAAAGCCCTGGATCTGGCCATGGGTGGGAGCTGAGCTGGTCAGCCCAGCAGCTCTCCTGAACCCACACCCGCAGGGCCAGGTTTCTCTTCATAGTGATCAAACCATTCTTCTCTTTCCCTCCCGTCTCTCCACACATGCTGTCAACCACAGTGGCTGCCCAGCCTCTGAGTGTCTACTGTGCTGCCAACTCTTAAAGATGAGCAGTCTGTACAACTGAGGGCAGGTAAAGTTGTACACCAGCAGCCTGCTCTGCTTGCTAAAGCTGTCTCTCAAAGAGGGACAGCTAACGGCCAGCATTCCCCACACGTGTGCTGAATTAAACAAGGGGCAAATGAGTAGCAAACATCAAGGGCTATCTCACTGTTAAAGTGAGAATGGGAGAAGGGGCCTAGGATGATCATGTGGCCCAGACGGTCACAGAATCCATCACTCTAAGCTCATGTTTAGGTTCATATAGATACAGATGGCTACTGATGGGAACGTTTGTAGACATAATTATGTAGTATTGATAAGAACATATATATATATATTAATTTGGTCAGCTGAGGAGACCTAAAAATGAAGAACTCAAAATATACTAGTGGGCCAGCACCCAGGTTTCCCAATAGTCTTCTCCAACAAAAGGAATCCAGAACCCAGACTCCTCTCGCATGCACATAGCAAGAGTCAAGAGCCTAGCAATGCTGGAACTGTATTAACAACACGGAAGCTGGATGGAGATAAATTCAACAGCCTGATGTTGAGTAAACATTAGGTAAAAGAACACCGGTAGGAGGAGAAGGAAGGTTGGCCTTTCCTAGAGAAATCCGAGTACCATTCCAGCCACCATGTGACCAAGATCAACCTCAACACCTTAATACACAGCAGGACACTGTGAGCCCAGGAAATGATGGGACAAGGGTGGCCTTTTCCCAAATGCCATCAAATACAGGAGACAAACATCAAGCTAAGGAGGGGGAATGGAGGGCAAGTGGAGGGGGACGAGGGGATGAGAGGGATGGGGAGAAGGAGAGGGAGAGGGAAGGAGGGGGGTAGGGAGAAGGGAAAGGGATAAGGATGGGGAGGAAAAAGGGAAAGGGAGAGGGAGAGAAGGGGAGGGAGTGGAGGGAGAGGAAGAGAGAGGAAGACAGAACAGACGAAAGGGGGAGAGGTAAAGGGAAGGGAGAAGGAGGGAGAGGAAGACAGAAGGGAAGGGAAGAGGAGGGAGAGGGAGACAGGAGGGAAGAGAGGAGGAGGGAGAGGAAGACAGGAGGGAAGGGAGGGAAAGGGAAGGGAGATGAAGAGGAAGGGAAGGGCATGGGAAAGGGAGAGGGTCATACTAGATTCGACCCCTAACTCACTGCATCTTAGATGAGATCTGGGTGTACACTAAAGAACTCCGAGTTAACTGTGGGCTTGAATTAATAATGCTGCATTAGCCCTGGCTCATTAACTTTCATAAATGTACTGCCCAAATCCAAGATGTGAGCAGTGGAAAAAACACACCGCATGCTTTAGACAGCCACCCTAGTTTTCCATACATGTGAAACTGCCCTAGAAGATGAGGTTTATTTTAGAAGTCCAAACAGCAATCAGAAAGCATAAACATCTCCCACAGCCTCACTCTACCTTCCGGTAAGCTGCTTTTACAAATGAGTGGATACTGGCTGCTCAGATTCCCGGGCTGAGCACCAGTACTGTACTTTCACAACACCTACAACATGCCAGGGAAGCTGTCTCTGCCCTGATTCCATCCCTGCATCAAATTAATTCACACAGGAGATGAGTTTCAGTCCAAATGAATGGGCTTAATGTAATGTTTGCCTGCTTGATACAGGAAGAAAAAAAACATGTTAGAGTGTGATTTTCAGCCACACTGAAGATGGGTCGCTTCTCAATTTGCATCAGGGGCATGCCGAGCACTAGCTGGCATCTGCCTTCTGAACAGCAGGCCCTCTGAGCATGCAGGAAGACCCAGCATTGCAGGCTGGGCATCTTATTACCCTACGAAGAGTCTAGGCAGCTAGAGGATTCCCAGACAGCATCTGAACATGAATGTACGGCATTAATGCTGGCACGCCACGCTCACCAGTGACAGCCTGATGCTAACATACCAAGAAGACAAGCTTAGCATCTATGCAAGTGTTATTTTTCTCATGGTGCCATAGTTCCTCATAGTTCCTGGTAGTCCAGGGATCTCAGGGGTGGTAGCAGTAGCAGGGGTTGTTGGGGGGGGGGGGGATGGTGCCATATAGACTAAAAATTCAGGTTTCACTACAAGTAAGTTAAGGGCAGATTTATGGTGTTCAGGAAGTACCAGAGGGAAGGGCATGCTAGCCACAGGAGGCTTAGAAGAGCCCAGCTGCTGAGCCATAAGGCAGGTTAAAAATGAACGATGTGAACACGTGTCTTTTATCCATGGATAAAAGGATCCAAGGAAACCAGGGAAGAGGCTGGTAGTGTCGTCTGCCCAGAGCTTAAAGCGGGGTGGTAGAAACTACATGCTACAGATACTGCCCAGTGTCACTCCCGCAGCATTAATTCACCTGAGCAGCAGAAATGGATAGCAGGGTGTCTAAGAAAAGAAATGCGGCATTGCCCCCCAAACACAACCGTATTCTCACTGAGCTGTCAGTCGCCACCTCTGCAAGGCCCAGGTGGGGACAACTAGCTCAGTGGCACTAAAGCACACATGTCAACAGTTCGCACAACATGATGATAGCTGACACTTTGCCGAAATAAAACACTAGTAGCCAAAAGAAAGCACACCTTAGTGAAATGTGTGTCAGTGCCAGGCCCACACAGGTCTTGGGGGAGCTGCTAGACTCCCCCTCTTGCCCCCAAGAAGAACAGACACGAATAGAAACAGGAAATTCCAAGGCCTGGTGTGTGGCTCATGTCTGTAACCCCTGCTCTGGGAGGCTGAGGCAGGAGAGGCAAAGATAGTCTGGTAAAGCCCATGACAGCGTGGATTATAATGTGGACCCTGTCGAGAAGAGGAAGGAGGGAAGAAGGGAGAGAGGGAGGGGGAGGGAAGGAAGGGAAAGGGAAGGGGAGGGGGAGAGGAGCTAGCTCAGGAAATTCCAAAAGGAGCAAAAATTCAAAGCACTCCATTCTGAAATGGTGAGTACAATGCAGAGGGGCGTAACTTTACATGTGAGTGATGGATGTCAAATGTAAAACCTAAGGTTCCCTACCCAGCACATATGCCTTTATGCTGTTTACACATGGGTACCTGCTAATGGAAGACCGCTGGACGTCTTTAAGTAAGAAAGAATGGACTCTCCTTTGGTTAAAGTCTACAGTCAGAGTTTGGGGGTTTGTTGTTGCTTTCTTGTATTTCCTGGCAACCGACTGGTGGTTCTCAGTCCTCTTTTAGGCTGTGGTGCTGGGGTAAGTATTTGGCAGTATCATGATGGGTGTGGTAGCAGACACCCTTAATCCCAGCTCTTGGGAGATGGAAGTGAGAGAGTCGGAGGTTCAGCACTATGTACGTAAAGAGCCCGAGGCTGCCCTGGATTACAGAAAACCTTGTCTAAACAAACCAACAAACAAGCCAGTCAGTAAATAATATTGGTAAGAAGCAATATTGCCAAGAACAAGAACAAAGCAATAATGCAGTGCTCAGGCACCTTCTTTGGGGAGCTCAGCGTGCTGCCCTCCCCCACTTTTTCTAGGAGCTTTCAAACACGTTATTTCTAAAATGCTGCACAACCACAGTTCACTGCTAGGTTCTGAGACCAGGCCAATGGTATTGCTTCAGACAACTATCTCCTACAAAGCAGTGCGACCCTGATGAGACCCACTGGGACCGAGGGTGACATCAGTAAGTGGTTGCTCGTGCCATGTTGGGAAACTGGGAAAGAGGCCAGGGGAGCAATCCCAACCTGCCTTTGGAAGAAATGAAAGCAACCTCTAAAGCTGTGACAAGAGGTCATCTTGCTGAAGCAGAGTGGAGCTGTGGTTCCTGGGGCTAGAGACGGTGGTGATGGGATACACAGACATAGGTTGAACGATGGCACGGAAGTGGCCTGGAACAGGATATGTGACTCCTGTTTTCAAGAACAGTAGGCAAACTTCAATGATTAACAATTATGTACTTAAGATAGGTAGCAGAAATAATGTTGAATGCTCCCAACACTAAGATATAAATGCTTAAGGAGATATAAAGATATACTATCAGTTACCCTATATGGCATTACACATGGCACATGTTCTTGCAATGATACTGTCATACAGACATGTACAATTACAATATTTTTACGAATCAAATAAATCATGATAGGAATTTTAGAAGATATGAATAAGTTGGAGCATAAATCAGAAAACAGATGACTCATAATCTAAATTAAATAACCATTACCCACACAGTCTCTCTTAAGCCTCCTCCATACACATTCAACCCCTGAGCTCTGAGACCAGAAAAGATGGGTCTGCGAAGAGCCAGTGAGAAGGCTTAGAAGTTAGTCCAAGAAGAAGGAAAGGCTGACTGTCAACTGGGCCCATGATAAGGGTGGCCTGACCTGGAGACATAGCACAGAGAGGCACTTCCTTGTAAGTCATATGCACGTCTATCTGGGGAACCTGGTCCTGAGGGGCAAATGGAAAATTAGATGCATTAATATTACAATGCAATGACATTTCATCAGTACAATACCTCTCTGTCTTGATTTATAATTGTTTCAGCATTAAATTATTCCTGTGGCTTTACCTGCTTTCTCTTATTTTCCCGTGGAGAAATTAAAATGATTACTTTTCGAAGGGTAATCCCATGTTGCAAGTTAAACCCTATCTTTAGATTGGCATGCCAACCACCAAGATCTCAAACTGTGGCCTTATTTAGACCACCGCAAGTCAGTATCTATAAAGATGGAGCTGTACAAGGACACAGGGTTCCAACCCAATCCAACTGTGTCCTTATCCAAAGAAGGGAACTGAGCAGAGAGACATGCACATGGGGGGATACCATGCCACCAGAAAGATAGATACCAGAGTGATGTACCTATAGACCAGAGAAGAAATTTACCCTCAAACCACCAAGGCTTGTACCTGGGTCCTGGTAACGGAAGCAGCCGTGCCAACACCATCACCCCAGGCTTCAACCTCCAGAATACTGAGACCAAGGAAGCTTCCGTTGCTTGCCCTGAGCAGTTTCCGGTACATTGCAACAGCTTTTTTGGAACACAGCCACCCAGAAAACATTTGTGCGGTTGTCATACATTTATGGTGACCATTACTTATAAGCAGCTCCAGACGTTTGCTAGAAACCAGGTGACTGTCTCTTGCAGGACTGGAGATGAGCCAAGCTCCCTGCAGACAAGAGTGCTTTACCCCAATTTGCGGCAGCCACATTTCTAAGATAGCCATTTGTTCGTTTGTAGCAGTTTCTTTTCACACACACACACACACACACACACACACACACACACACACACACACACACGTCACTCCTAAGGATTGTGTCTTTCCAGTTTGAAGATCTTAAGGGCTAGGATGAAATGGCCTCTGCTATTATGTGAAACATTTGAACAAAATATTAAATATTAAAGTAAGACATGTTGAATCTCATCTGAGGGTATTAAAACACTTTAAAGCTGGAATTTAAAAAGGAACCCTTTGTAGAACATTAGAGGTGGCTTCTCTTTCTGTGGAGCAGGAAGGTCTAGTTTCTTCCCCATGCACATGTGTCAGCCTTTGTGGCTTGCTTGAACAAGAGAAGGTGCTAGAGGGGACACTCAAACAAAAAGTCGAGTCATGAGAACCCATGCAGCTTTGGCCCAAGCTACCCCCCCCCCAAATACGTGTTCCATAGCAACTATGTCTCCAGGAAATGGCCACACTCTGCAGAGAGCTCAAACAGCCATATGGGAAGGCCGTGCAGAGAGAAAAAGCTGGTCGGGGAGTGGCTTCCATCTTTGTAGACTCCTTCTTGCTATGATGCATGAGAGGAACAACTGTGTCTCTGTCACCTTTCAGCCATGGTAACAAAGTGCCCGAGCCTAATGTATTTTTATTAAACAAACTTGTGGTTTGAGTCCAAGGTTACTTGGCTCCATCCTTTCCTAGGCACTGGGTAAGGAAGACTTGCTCGAGTCATGCAGTCAGGAAGGAGAGAGGAGACTAAAGGACCAAGTGTACCCTTCTCCAAGTGGCCTCTGTCACTTCCCTGTAGCCTATTAAGCTATTATTCCATAAAGGGAGGCCAAATCCTGCATGACTCAATCACATTCCAATGCTCCACCTTTTGAACTCTGACACACTAGAGAACCAAACCTTCAAAACCTGTGTTTCTGAGGGACATTTAAGATCCAGTCCATAACATGAATCTTCTTGAACATAGGAGACACACCGTGGAGAACCAAGAAAGTTGACTAGTAGTCAGAACCATGACCCCAAACATATGACCCCCTGTCCACATAACCCAGTTATCTGTGGGAGTTGATGCCATGTAAAATGGCTCTGCTATGGCCTTCCTAAATTCCTCCATCATTAAACCATGAACATAATAAAAAGGGGGATGTTCAACGTTACAACATTTCAGGGTGGTTTACATCTACAACAGAAAACTAAAGCTCAGTTCCCTGTCAGTGAAATATGTTTTCATCTTGGGCTTTTTAAACAGAGTTAGGCAGGTTTATCCACGGAATGCAGTGCAATTGAAATTCCATTAGAGATGCTTTTTAACAATCAAGTGGGATTAATATAGCTTCTCACTACAAAGGACTGCAGGATCTCTGCCAAACCACATCTTACACAGTGCTGCTGCTACCCAGCAGAAAAGTATCTTGTGTTCACTCTCCTAACAACTGCTCAAGGAAAGTGGTGAGGATGGGGGGGGGGGTGGCAGAACACATTCCTGCAATACTCAAAGACCAAGCAAAGGCTCCAAAGCTGGAGTCAAACGGTTAACAGAAATGAACTTCTAGGGGCATGGATGGAATTCATGGCCCCAAATCCAAGGAGGCATCAAAAGATGCTGGTAAAACAAAAGCAAAACTGTGGCTCAAGACCCTAGAAACACAATAGGGAATGGGAGTCTCCCGCTGCAGCCAGAGGCAGCTCTTAGAGCTCCAGGGTTCTTGCTACTGCCAGTGTTTACCTGACTCATTATCAACTGTGAAGAAGAAACATCCTCCCCACAGATAGCTGCCTCCTATTGTCTCTCAGCTGGCTGAATACACACTGAAATCTGAATGTAAGTCAGGACGGTGATCTGTATTACACACTCTGGAAGCCTTGAGTCTGGTTCATCCACATTTCAGCAGGACAGGAGACACACAGCTGGCTCCTGGTATATTAGTCCAAGGTAGTTTGACCAGATGTCAGCTCATGCCCAAAACTTGCCAAAACATGCCAAGGTCATTCCATCTAGGCTGGATAAGGCCATGCTCACTTTGCTTCTAGAAGGGCTTTCTATGGATAACTCCTCCCATGATATTCTGTGGAATGCTCAGAACTTCAAGGTCTGAGGTGGTCTGCCCCCTTGTTTATTGCAGATGAAGTTTTATTTTGGTTATCTTGTTGTTAAGGGAAAAAATAATTTATGTATAGAAAGGAAAATTAATTTGAGATGATGAATTTCTTGCAGACTTCAAAGAGAAGCACTACACAGCTGTTAAGACCAAATCTCAGATCCCCACTGATAGACTTGGATGATTATGCAAATACTAATTGAAAGTATAAGGCCTGGGATACTGTGGGGAGTATAAATCTATTTCTATTTAAAACGAAGTCAGAATGCTGAAAGGCCTCTCCGTGGGTGCGTGTGGGAGCACAGTGACCAGCTTGGCCGTGACTGTGACTCTCAAAGCCTCACAGAGGCTGGAAGGAGAGGGCTGAGCTAAACCTCTCGTTTCTCCCATAGAGCTGCCCTGCAGGACTGGCCACAGGGAGAAGCTGTTAAGTTCCACAGGCATCTGCTGTAATGGTTTGAACCTGAATTGGTCTCTCCAGGCTCATAGTTTGAAAGCTTGGTTCTTAACTGGTCATGTTGCTTTTGCAGGTTCTGGACACTTTGGGAGCTCCTGATGGAGGAAACAGGTCACTGGAAGTGAGTTCTAGGGAGTCTATTATTCCTGGTGCCTTCTTATTTTCTTCTTTGCTTTGGGGTCCCCCTCAAAGTGACCAGCTCCTCTCCACTGTATACTTGCATACTCTCTGCCACTATGACACATTCTGCTTAAGTGACAATGGATAGAACCCTCTGAAACCATGAGCCAAGGTAAACCTTCCCCCTTTAAGTTGTTTCTGTCAGGTGTTTGTCATACCGACAAGGAAGCATATAGAGGCACAAACTAGCAGTCATTGTTGGAAAATGAGCTCAAAAGTGACAGTGTTCATATTTCCTATGACTAGATGGTCAGCATTGAACTTAACCCCAGAGACTAATAGTCAACATGATTGATGATTTAACCACACACCATGTCTGTCTGAGCTTCCTGCATACATTAAGACAATCAGCTTTTATAATCACCCATAATGTTCTATCTCATGCTACTAATAAGAAACTAAAGAATGGAGAGGTAGTAATTGACCTTTGACCCTAAACTGATCAGCCATAGAGCTGGGATCTTGACCCAAGCACTGCAAGAACCTAAACTGTCAAATAGTACACTGTGACATTTTATAGTAGTGTTGACTCTAATAAAAGCATAAAATGCAACTTCTGTGGAAGACGTTTTCCTTATCTTTTCAGTAAGAGTTATCATACCATTTTTCACAAGGATTCATTGAGGTGGGATGTTCCTGTACATGTGTATGCCTGTATGTGTGCAGAGTCCTTCACTTGTGTTCATAGGCGACTGGTTCTAGGACATTGTGATGGTTTGCATATGCCTGGCCCAGGAAGTGGCACTATTAGAAGGTGTGGCCTTGTTGGAAGTAAGGCATGGAGACACTCCTCCTAGCTTGCCCAAGGATGCTCAGTTGGTCCCTTGCTTCCTTTGGATGAAGATGTAGAACTCTCAGCTCCTCCTGAACCATGCTTGCCTGGATGCTGCCATGTTTCTGCCTTGATACTGACTGGACTAAACCTCTAAACCTCTAAACCTGTAAGCCTTACCCAATTAAATGTTGTCTTTTATAAAACTTGCATTGGTCATGGTGTCTGTTCAAAGCAATAAAACCCTAACTAAGGCAGACATCCCACCTGCCCAAGGCACCAAAACACAGAAATGTTCAAGTCCCCTATACCGAAGAGTTTGCCAATTGCATAGAACTTATCTGTATCTTCCTGTATACTCTGTGCCATTTCTAGATGACTTAAAACAATGTAAGTGCTATATAAATAGTCTGACTATTCTATCAACAGAACAATACTAAGAAAAATTCTTGATTAATATAATATTTTTTTCCTTAGAATATTTTCTACCTGTGTCTGACTGAATCAATGAAGGTAGAAGCATAGACATATAGAACTTTCTGTATATGCTAATATGTAACCTATTATATATGTAAAATAAATAATGGAAATACTCCATCACTGAGGCAGTCAAGACAGAAACTAAACAGGACAGAAAACTGGAGGCAGGAGCTGATGCTGAGGCCATGGAGGGGTACTGCTTACTGGATTGCTCCTTATGACTTGCTCAGCCTGCTTTCTTTCTTAATTAGATATTCTCTGAATTTACATTTCAGATGTTATCCCCCTTCCCCCAATTCCATCTCCCCTCCTCTTCCCATTGCCTCCATGAAGGTGCTCCCTCTCCCAACCACCCTCTCCCACCTAAGCAAATTCGCATTCCCCATACACTGGAAAAATTAGCCTTTGCTGGACCAAAGGCCTCTCCTCCTATTCACTCCAGAGAATGATATTCTATGCTGCATATGTACCTGAGGCCATGGGCCTCTCTGTGCAAACTCATTCGTTGTTGTTTTAATCTCTGGGAGCTGTGGTGGGTTTGGTTAGTTAATAATTTTGTTCTTTCCATGGAGTTGCAGATCCTTTTGGCTCCTTCAGTCCTTACTCTAGCTCCTTCATTGGTGCCCTCATATTCAGTTTGATGGTTAGCTGCAAGCATCCTCCTCTGTATCAGTATTGTTCTGGCCACGCCTCTGAGGAGGCATCCATATCATGTTCCTTCCAGTAAGCACTACTTGGCATCAGCAATAGTGTTTGGGTTTGGTAGCTGCATATGGGGTGGATCCCCTGGTGAGGCAGTCTCTGGATGATCTTTTCTCCAATCCCTGCTCCTCTATTTGTCCCTTTATTTTCTCCCTTGAGCATTTTGTTCTCCCTTCTAAGAAAAACTGAGGCATCGACCTTCTGGCATTTCTTCTCTTTGAGCTTTGTAAGTCGCATGATTTTTTTTCTTGGGTATTCAAGCTTTTTGGGTGAGTATCTGCTTATAAGTGAGTACATACCATGAGTGTTCTTTTGTGTCTAGGTTACATTACTCAGGATAATAGCTTCAAGCTCCATCTATTTGCCTAGGCATTTCATGAATTCATTGTCTTTAATAGCTGAGTAGAACTCCATTGTGTTTATGTGCCACAATTTCTGTATCCATTCTTCTGTTGAAGGACATCTGGATCCTTTCCAGCTTCTGGCTATTATAAATAAGGCTGCTATAAACATGTCCTTGTTAGATGTTGGAGCTTCATTTGGGTATATGCCCAGAAGTGGAATAGCTGGGTCCTCAGGTAGCACTATGTCCAATTTTTTGAGGAACCACCAAACTGATTTTCATACTGGTTGTACCAGTTTATAATCCCAAGAGTGGAGGAGTGTTCCTCTTTCTCCACATCCTTGCCAGCATCTGCTGTCATCTGAGATTTTGATCTTAGCCATTCTGACTGGTATGAGGTGGAATCTCAGGGTGGTTTTGATTTGCATTTCCCTGATAACTAGGGACATTGAGCATTTCTTTAGGTGCTTCTCAGCCATTTGATATCCCATGTTCATGGACTGGAAGGACCAACATTGTAAAAATGGTCATCTTGCCTAAGGCAATCTACAGATTCAATGCAATCCCCATCAATATTCCAATTCTTCATAGAGTTAGAAAGAGCAATTTGCACATTCATTTGGAACAACAACAACAACAACAACAACAAAAAAAAAAAAAAACAGGATAGCAAAAACTAGTCTCAAAAAAAAAAAAAAAAAAAAAAAAAAACAACAACAAAAAAAACTTTCTGGAGAATCACCATCCCTGACCTCAAGCTGTATTACAGATCAATTGTGATAAAAACTGCATGGTACTGGTACAGAGACAGGCAGGTAGATCAATGAAATAGAATCGAAGACCCAGAAATGAACCCACACACATATGGTCACTTGATCTTTGACAAATGAGCTAAAAACAGTCAATGGAAAAAAGCCTCTTCAACAAAAGGTGTTGGTTCAATTGGCAGTCAGCATGCAGAAGAAAGCAAATTGATCCTTTCCTATCTCCTTGCACAAAGCTCAAGTCCAAATGGATCAAAGACCTCCACATAAAACAAGATACACTGAAACTTATAGAACAGAAAGTGGGGAAAACCTTAGAACACACAGGCAAAGGGGAAATTTTCCTGAACAGAACACCAATGGCTTATGCTCTAAGATCAAGAATCGACAAATGGAACCTCATGAAATTGCAAAGCTTCTGTAAGGTAAAAGACACTGTCAAAAGAACAAAACCACAACCAACAGATTGGAAAAAGATCTTTACCAATCCTACATCTGATAGAGGGCTAGTATCCAATATATACAAAGAACTCAGGAAGTTAGACTCTAGAGAATCAAATAATCCTATTGAAAATGGGGTACAGAGCTAAACAAAAAATTCTCAACTGAGAAATATCAGCCTGCTTTTTTATAGAACCCAGGACTACCAGCTAGGGATGACCTAAAAAGGCTTACCTATAGCCTGATCTCATGGAAGCATTTTCTCAATTGAGGCTCCCTTTTCTCAGATGACTCCAGCTTTGTCAAGTTGACATAAAACTGGCCAGCTCAGACACTAACTCACAGTCTTGCCGTTCATCTGCTATGGCCTCTTACCTCAAGTGTCTTAGCTGATGACCTATAAATACTGGTTCAACACTCAGACAGAGGAACAGAAGTCAACTGTCAACTAGATTTCTTCTAATTAAAAAAGTTACATTCTTCTCTTTAATGGTAAGGCAAGTTATTTTAAGATACCATTTTCCAAATAAAACAACAGAAGGAGGCATAAAAAAATGGGTCTAAATTTAGGTCATAATACAAATAATTGATTCCCAGCAAATGGTACATTCAATCCTGTTTCAATTTTCAACTGATATATCTGGGCCTTGGAGCCTATACCCTGACCAGTTTTCTCCATCATGGGGTCAGAGAACACTGGGAATAAATGTCTTCCTGTGTGTTGACATTGTCCCAGGTTATCTGCTTCCCTCAGAAGTGCGAATACTCTTCTCTTAATTGATCAGTCCATTCTCTGAAGAGACTTCTATCCTGGACCTGCAGCTATGATCCTGCCCAGTGACATCTGGTTGTCCAGCAATAAGGGGCTTTAGTCACTGCCCACTAGACTCACCCAACCATGCAACTCCAATGTCAACTGGAAGGAACCACTGAGGGTCAAAGTCTGGGTACCATGCCTCCTCAGAGAGCTTTGTCATGAAGGAAAAGAGTAGTCCAGAGGGAAGAGTTAGAAGAAGTTTGAAGACTAGAACTGCAGAGATGGAAAAAGGAAACAGCTTTTCATGGGGATAGACAGTGGGGTTTAGGAGCCCACTGGAGGACTCCTGCTTTTCTGGGAGTGTCCTTGAGATACATAGAACTTTGGCATGATGTGACAGCAAGAAAATTCACACAGGGGAGCCCTCTGAGCTCCCTCTGCTATCTGTCACAATAATATTTCAATCATTAGAACTGAACTAAATACAGATCTAATTTACCAAATAATGTTTTAACGACAATGCCAGTGGCACCCAGCAGCGCTCCAATTTATGCATAAACTGCAAGATAAATTACATCTTTTGACTTGCAGGGAAAAAAAGATGTCTAATTAGGGAGGTTCTCAGATATAAAGAATCATCACGGTGAGGCATCCAATCTTGTTGAATCTCTCGTTGCTACAAAGCCACTCATTACGATATGAGATGTCACTGTTTAATAAGCTGCTACATGAAGTGTGGTCCCAGTAAGCACCTGAAAAGGATCTACGACAGCAAGGCACTTCAGAAGAACCTAGCCATGGTCCACGGGTTTCCCATCACCTTCAGATGCAGCCACAAACTGTTTGCTACAAAACATATTTGGTTAAATTCTAGTTTTCTAGCTAGCTCCAGATTAGGGTTAGTATGAGGGTAGATATTTAGGACTTTTTAAAAGCCCTAAAAGTTAGACATGAGGGACCCAAGGACACTGAGCTCTGTTTTCGATCCTTTATCTCTGACAGTCATACTGTCCCCCCTGTGCTTGAAGCTGTAGCTACAGTCTTCCTCCTATATCAGAAAATGGTACCAGGGCACTTTTCCAACTGTGGTGCGTGTGCACTAGCAAAAGGTTCATGACCTAAAGAGATTGTGGGTTCATCATAACATATCATTTGCAGTGTAATTATGACCTTCTTTGTTAGCTCTTCAAGAGGATCATAGGAAATAAATATCCTAAAATGGAAAGCCCACACTGATTAGGGGTTAGGATTTAAGGAATATTCTATCCATCTTATAAATATTCATAAGAAACTTCTCCAAACCCAACAACATAGGACCCAATGGACTGTTAATCATCCTTCTCCAGGACCACCCACCGCAATCTCCCTAGGAGTATTTGCTTTGATTGGATTGGATTTACTAAATAAACTTCTGTTTAAACTGCCACTGTCCCTGCCTCCCAGCTAAAGTCTTTCAAGAAGGCAAGAATGGAGGAGAAACCTCCATCCATCAGCAAAATAAACCAGAATCCAAGCCAACGAACTCACGTGGATCCCGCAAGATGAACAGGAGTTTGACGAATGGACCAACTCCAAGCATAGGTCAGAACCAGCACCACACAGAGCCCTGGGATGAAGTGCCACACCGAAGGTGTTGCAGGCTGGGCATGTTCCAGCTGGTAGACACAGAGGGGAGCAGGGGAGCACTGAGGAAGGTGTGAAGACATCTAGGGAGCACTGAGGAAGGTGTGAAGACATCTAGGGAGCACTGAGGAAGGTGTGAAGACATCTAGGGAGCACTGAGAAGGGTGTGAGACATCTAGGGAGCACTGAGGAAGGTGTGAAGACATCTAGGGAGCACTGAGAAGGGTGTGAAGACATCTAGGGAGCACTGAGAAAGGTGTGAAGACATCTAGGAAGCACTGAGAAGGGTGTGAAGACATCTAGGGAGCACTGAGAAGGGTGTGAAGACATCTAGGAAGCACTGAGAAGGGTGTGAAGACATCTAGGGAGCACTGAGAAGGGTGTGAAGACATCTAGGGGGCACTGAGAAGGGTGTGAAGACATCTGGGGAGCACTGAGAAGGGTGTGAAGACATCTAGGGAGCACTGAGAAGGGTGTGAAGACAGTTAGGGAGCACTAAGAAGGGTGTGAAGACATCTAGGAAAAGGTTCCAAGAAAGGAGCATTTGTGAAGAAATGGAGAGGAACAGAGTGGTAGTAGGATGTACTGGCTGGGTTTGTGTCAACTTGACACAGGCTGGATTTATCACAGAGAAAGGAGCCTCCATTGAGAAGATGCCTCCATGAGATCCAGCTGTAAGGCATTTTTTCAACTAGTGAGAAAGGGGGGAGTGGGTGGTGCCATCCCTGGGCTGGTAGACCTGGGTTCTATAAGAAAGCAGGCTGAGCAAGCCAGGGGAAGCCAGCCAGTAAGGGAAATCCCTCCATGGCCTCTGCATCAGCTCTTGCTTCCTGACCTGCTTGAGTTCCAGTCCTGGCTTCCTTTGGTGATGAACATTGATAGGGAAGTGTAAGCTGAATAAACCCTTTTCTCCCCAACTTGCTTCTTGGTCATGATGCTTTTGCAGGAATAGAAACCCTGACTGAGACATAGGGTAAACTTCAGAAGACTGGTATAGTATTTTCTAATTATGTGAGGTAGAAGCCTTCGTAGGAAGCTGAGTCACTAACTGGATTGCAAATGAAGGTTAGATTGCAAGAGAAATCATGGAGCCTACAGATGACCTTCAGCATGCAGAGGTTTGTAAGTTTAGGTGATTCCATCACTATGACTTCCATAAAAGCATTCACTGTCCAGGAAACCGACTAGGACTCTTCAGACATACCCTAACCAATATTTGTTAATGAAAATATTACTAATGCATTAAAGAAAAACATAATAAAAAGACAGTGGCGAGGATCTGGCAATGTGGCTGAGGATTGGCACGCATGAGAAATGTTTGAGTTCCATTTCCAGGACCCAAGACAAAGCAAACTGGTCAGACCTACAGTCCAGGGGGAAAAGCAGCTGCTATACAAGCTCAATGACCTGAGTGTGATCCTCAGAATGCATGTTAAAAATCCATGGCCAGATGTGGTAGCTCACATCTGCAACCCCAACATGCCCAAGGCAAGAATGGAGGTATTAAAGAAAGTCAGCCGGGAGTTTGTTGGTTAGCTAGGCTGAACCATGCAGAATTGATCTGCTGCTGCAAGGCTGAAGGGGAGAGCCAACCCCCTAAGCTGTGTTGTGACCTACCACATAAAATAATAGAAATGAAAATAGTTCTAGAAGCCTCTAGAGTTGGGGCCTGCTCATAGAAAACGTAGAAAACACCAAGAGCATGGTTAACCGTTAACTATGCACCCTGCCTTCATTTTGACTTTCTTTTCCTTGTGAGTTTACTACCTGCTTACTTGTGATTCATGAAGGCCAGACACCACAGGAAGGGAGCTGTGGGCCATGAGTGATCCAGCCAGAACCAGCTTCCATGGTACAGGGCTTGTGCTTCATCCAGAGAGGCCTGGGTGGAGAAGAACTCTGAAATCCTCTGAGGAGAGGTTGAGAAGTCTACCCTCCCGGGGTTGGCTCATCACACTCTTCCAAGCTTTCCACAGAGGGGTAGCTAAAGTCTAGAACCCCTAATATCTACCACACTCCTTTGCCATGTGCACTCAGGGTTTGCTTCTTCATTGGCTCCTTCCCTTATACTTCTGTTCCTCCCCTCGCTCTTCTTGCTCAGTCAGCTACTCATCTATAGCCACATACGGCACAGGGAATGAAGACAAGACACAGTGTTCTTGCCACAGCTCAGCCGTGGAATCGGCGACCTTAGGAGGTTGGTGAGCATTTGATGGGTCAGGGTGCAGGAGCCACAGGCACACTGAACCAGAACCCGTCCACAGCAGATCGAGCCCAGGAGGGATGGAAGACTCTCTCCCAGATCTGCAAATTCAATTATGTCCACAATGCACCAGACATGCGCACACCTTCCCATGGATCTAGAGTTACACACTATGGAGGAGACAGACAGGCTGTGTGCACAGAGGTTGGTGAGGATTGCCATTGGAGGAGGTGGTAGAACTTGGGACCCGGAGGCCCTGTGATCCGACTTGGAAACATGTTTATTATGCGTTTGGGTATGTTTCCTTATGAAAAAGAATGTTTTACTTATTCATTTAGCCATGCAAAAGGTTTTCTTTAACTTCGATATAATCACATTTATTCAGATTTTTTTAGCTCTGAAGAATTTCATGTGAGTGTGTAAAAAGAAAAGGGGAAGTCTTGGGTCAAGTTCAGAGAGGTCTCTGAATGAAGAGCCAGCAGGAAGTTACCTCCTTCCTCACTAAGCCGAGAGACGAATGGGATATTATAGGATATTTGCTCTCCCTTTCAGGCTTGTTCATTAAGGAAACACTATGGACGATTTTACATGTCTACTTGGGCAGGCTATGGTCCCCAACTACTCTGACACAGAATCATCTAAACGTAGTTGTGCTGGTATTCTTTAGATTTGGTTACTATCTACAGGAAGAATTGATAAAGTGGATCTTGGTTTGCAATGTGTGTGGGCTCTATCCACTGAGTTGGCAACTCTAAAAGCAAAGACGGGGTTCCCCAACGCAGAAACAATTCCTTTCCAGACTGTGACTTGGGAGAGGAAACCCATCTAAGTTCCAGCCTGCTGCCCCGAGGAACTCAGACCCGGCACTGCTATTTGAGCCTGTATCTATAGCCCTATTTATAGGTGCCCTATACACACCACACTAGCACTATGGTTCTCCCTTCTGCTGTCTGTCTGTCTGTCTCTGTGCATGTCTCTCCCTCTGAGTCTGTGCCTTAGAGAACCAAAAGTAATGCAGGAATCTTACTATATCTCCATGAAGAAGTAGATAAAGTAATTGGGTGTGTGAAAGGGAATGGGTTGGGACAGCAAAGGTAGGAATTCTCTATTTAATAGTTGCTAAGTTTAGAGTTTCTTTTCTGGTTCTGGGAATCAAACCCAAGGCCTCAGGCAAACTCAGGATGCACGCAATCACTGAGCCAAACCTTCTGCTCCAGACTTAGAAATGTTAAACCACTTACTCAAGATAAGAAAAGAAAAAGCAAAAATAAATTCCAGGTATAAAATAAATTCTATGTAGAGTAAGAAGCCAAGGTTATATGCTCTCTATAAAAAATGATTCAAGTTCTAATTAATTTTCTCTTGGGGGGGCATTTTTTTGTTGCTTGTTGACAGGTGAGAGTGATCCCAGTCCCTCACATATGCTCTGCAAGCGCTCCACCACGACCTGCGCCCCGGCCCTTCGGATACACATGTAGTAGTTCTGTATCCTATGTGTACCTATTTAAAACATATAGGATATTCACGAATCCTGGTTTTCTCCTAAAGGCATAAGCTTTGTTCCTACTCCCGACCCCAAGCCAGACAAACATACTGTGTAAATATAAATTTCTCACGGGGCCACTGCTGGCCTGAGAGACTCCAGAAATTGGGGGTCACTTCCTCAGGAATTGCCTATGCATCCATATGCAAGGGTCTGGGGCGGTCCAAGGTGTTTTGAGCTTGGGGGTTGCTATATAGTCCCACCTGGACTTCAACTGCTATGTAGACCAGGCTAGCCCTGAACTCACAGAGCTCTGCCTGCCTCTGCCTCCTTAGAGCCAAGAGTAAAGGGGATGTACCACCACGCCCATAAACTGACATTTTTAAAGACCATTTTAAGTGACCAATGGAACCAAGAGTGAAGCACATGGAACGTCCACCCTGGAGGTACAAACCACTTTCCAGAAGCCTCCATCCGCTAACCTATGCAACCCCGTTTGTTTGCGGTCAGAAAGGGTGTTGGCATCCAGTCACATCCTTCCTTGCTTTCATCAGACAGGCTCTTTGACAGACAGGCTCCCTAGGAGCGCTGTCCTGTGGTGACTTACTGCTTATGACACCGGGCTCTCAGAGCTGTGTGGATAACTGCTGAGCTAAACAAGCCCCAAGGAGGACAGTTCTACAAGCTACTGCCTCAGGCAACGGAGCTAGCTAGTCACCAAGAGTGGAGAGCAGAGGTTCTTCCGATAAGCTGAGAATTCTGAGCCCCGGGTATACACAGTGCCCATACAGACAGCCTCTTCCCAAGCGGCCACACACATTGTCCACAAAGCAGCCTGGTTCTTGTGGATAATGGAGTCTACACAAAAGCATGTGCTAAAAGGATAATCCATCTACTAAAAACACACTGGAAAGAAACTACATTAGTGGCCTCTGAGAGCCCGGGAGGTCACATGGAGAGGGAGTGTGGTCAATTAAACACAGAGGCACCCTATGGCTTGCTTTGCTCTATGTTGCTGTGATAAACAGTACGCCAAAAGCAACTTGAAGAGGAAAGGGTTAAGTCAGGGCAGGAAATGAAGCATGGGCCATTGAGAAACGCTACTGACTGGATTGATTGGACTGCTTTGTTCTATAACTCAGTATCAACTGTCCAAAGGTGGTACTGTCCAAAGTGATCATGTCACATCAATAATCAACTAAGAAAATACAACAAATAATTAAAATGTAAAAGAAAATTCCCCCACAGACTTGCCTAGAGATTGATCTGAACAAGGAGATTTCTCCACTGAGATTATATGTGTCTATGTGTGTTGAGCTGACAGAAACCAACACACCGTACATACATAAAGATGATACAGAGATACATGCTCAGACACACACACACACACACACACACACACACACACACACACTCACACATACACACACACTACCATATAATGACAGATGCTCATATAACAATGTAGTTACTGAATGTACAAGCTACTTGTAGACACATGCATATAACACAAACATAGACAAACACCCGAAGCACAAACACACATGCACGTAGCACACACATACACTCATAGCACACAGATGCTCAAACACAGCACACAGTATAAACACACACAGAGAAACATACAGCACACACAGCACACACCATACATACAGTCCTCTATAGGCCTAGGCTTATCCACACCGAGATCTCCTCACACACATGCCTTTGGGGGGTAGCTGCATTTTGCAAAGCCTGCTTTTCCCTTTATAAAGTGGGCAACCTTGTCCCAGTCAGACAGACACAGCGAATGATGACTGCTAAGGTTTCGAATCCCTGAACAGATTATGGGTCTTTCATCGAAGCCTTATTTTCACAGAGATAAGAAACTCTTTCCTCAGTACCCAACGAAGTCAGCTGCCGATTGTGTGGGGTTCTGTAGAGCCCCATAACCTCTTGGGGAGTAAGAATCCACATCTGAGAGGTGTATTCAGTGAAGTGTGGCTAGGCCCTTGGGTGGTGCAGCCATTGTTGAGAGCATCTGACCTCAGGTCTACACTCCTTTCTGCCTCTAACGAGCTCCTCTACACTCATCCTTGGGATACACAGAGTGAAGCTTGCCAGATCAGGTCTGTGCACACAAGCATTTTGTGAACTGAGGTTCTTGGGTGGGGGAAGCCACAGCTCACCTGTGTTAAGGAGCCCACAGAGCTTATTGGTGAGAACGTCCATGGTTGTAGAGAGTTGGAATGTTGCAGATGATGACAAAGAGATGACCTCTGCCCCACTTAGCCCCCTGGACAGTACTCACTGCCCGCCCCGTGTATGACCTAACATTTTGTTTAACCGTCAAATGCAATTGTTTTTGGAGTGCACCAGCAAATCCTAGCTACCACTAACCCAAAAGCTAAGATTTAACCATCAGGCAATACCTGAAGCCCATAACACAAACATCTTACCTCCGATGTAGCCCTCATGACTTTTGACCATGTCACAAAAACTTAGGAACCAAATTCCTACCATGTTAGAACATGATATTTAGGGAAACCTGACCTATGACCACTCAAATTTGACTTCAGGATAAATTATCTCTTTCATTCTTTGAAGCAAGAAATTCTTTATCGATAATATACAGAAAGTCAGACACACACCTGGACATGTCACACACACACACACACACACACACACACACACACACACACACACACTCACGATTCCAGGAACACATACTCCCCAACACAAGCAGTCCCTTTCTGGTGTGCCTTTATCAGGGGACTTATACCTGTACACACACCTGTGCTGGCTCTGCCAGCTACAGGATCCAGTTGTCTCTCTGGACACTGTGTGTTGCTTAGAAACGTACTTTCTGCCCAGGTGTCATGTGCTCTCTGAGTGCCCAGACTTCTCTGTGTGCCCTGGTTTCTCTGTGGCAAGACTCCCTGTGTGAGGACCTTACACCCCTGGCTGATCCCACGGACAAGCCCAGGTCACCAGATCATTTGAGTTCCAGCCCATATGCTCATCTTCACTGACGCCCTTCAGAGAATCTTCCAGCATCCTGGCTCTCCCTCCTTGCTTCCTTGTCTCCCGCTCTGGTTTGGGGATAATGGAAAACCAACATGAGTGTGCAGAGTTCTTGTAGCACTATGAACCCTAGGACCCAGTCTGCTGTCACCTCAAGGTCCCCTGGGACTGCATGCCGCTGCCCTTCGACTGCACACTGCCCAGTGAAGCAGACTCACGATGGCAGCTAAATTTCTCAGTAGAGACTGGGCTGAGCACTTTATTATAAAACTATTTAAATGATCGTGACAGCCATTTGAATCACCATGGTGATCGCCAGTTTTCAAATGGCGGGGGGAGGAGACACAGAGAGTGAGGAACTTTTGGAGGTTTGCCCAGCTGCTAAGCAACAGAACTAGGGTCCAATTCGGGCAGGTGCCTCAAGAGCAGAAAGCCGCAGCCGACAAGAAAGGCATGATGGGAGCTGTGGAGATTCAAGGTAAACAGAAATCAAGGAAGAGGTGAATAGCCAGGCAAAGAACATAAAGCTAAAAGGAAAAAGAAAAAAAAAGCAAATGTCTATGACCAAAGCCAGGGAAGAAGCCAGTGAGAAACTGAGGGAAATCTCTAGCTCCTGGGCACATTCTCGGGGGGGGGGGTGGTAAAGGAAGAAAGAGAGAGAGAGAGAGAGAGAGAGAGAGACAGAGACAGAGACAGAGACAGAGACAGAGACAGAGAGAGGATAAGGAAACCCTAGTGGAGCCCCTCTGCATCAGGGCCAAAGTTCCTGTTCACAGCTTCTTTCTGCACACACCCTGCCTCAAGATGGCAGCAGAGAGCAGCTAGAGCAAAGGGAGCTGCAGACAGTGCTGGACTTCCCTTTACTAAGGCACTTGGTCTGCTAGTACCCACTTGTCTCCATACATTAAGTCCACTAAATAAAATGTTTGCACTAACTACTATATTCTATGGATCAGCTCCACGAAAGGCCGGGTATCTTCCTTTAGCTTTAAGGAGCCCTCTCTGTCAACCTCCAAATTCGTTTCGCTTCCCTATCATCTCTGGTCGTGGCTTCCACCCTTCTGAGTAAGCAAAGATTTGTGAAGGCGTCATTGAAAGATTTCCCTTCCCCTTTTGTGAATGAGATCCTGTGATGTTCAGAAAGCGCTCTTATTTTGTAGATTCTTGGCAATAAAGAGGGACAGATGACCTTAAAGTAAAACCTGACCTTATCTAGTCTGTTCCAGTCTACCTGGGCAAGCATGAGATTTTTAAGCCACAAGTCAAGAGTGCTAACCTTCTTCCAGTTGGGTGAATAAATCGTTACAGGTCACAGAAGGGTTTGCAGCCAATTGGCGTGACATGAACAGCCATCCTAAATACCCAAGAAGCCCTGCTTAAACGAAGCCTGAAGTTTCGTGCTTGCTGATCTTAGATTTCTATTAGAAGAGGAGAAGAGGAGGAACTATTATTATTATTATTATTATTATTATTATTATTATTATTATTATTATTATTACTACTATCATTCCCTTGTACTGAAACACTCCTGCACCAGTAATAGGGCCATATCTTGATAGCTTGTAACAAATTGAGAATGTGATAGGCTGAGAAATGTAGCTGACTTACTGAGCATCATAGCAAACACACCACTCAGCTCTGACACAGGTAACTGCCACTGTTGCGCATGCCTAGGAAAGCCAGGACTTCTGGTGTTTATGCAGGAACTAACGCTGGCTTCTTCTAAGTGTCTATCCCCTTCACGTCACAGGCAAGTTGAAAAGTCACCACATCGAACTTTGATAGTAGGGAACTCTGGTTTTGGTTACTTTTTTTTTTTTAAGTTTCTACATGTGTCTGTAGGTATAAGGATAGATGGTTTAGTATGGTGACAGTTATGGTTCTCCTCCAAGATCCCTGACTTCATTAGCCCTGGGCAGTTGGCTAGCTTTCCTATGCCAGGATACTTTATCATAGTATCATAAATGATCTGAACGTTTGAGCGCAGCATGCAGAAGAGCTACTTGTTCAATAAGGGCCTGGGCTGCATAAAATACAATTCAAGACTAGCCTGGGTTATGTTGCAAGACCTGGCCTCAAAAAATGCCCAAGGGTTAGCATATGGGTATCATTGGTAGAGAGCTTTCATAGCATGAAAAAGGCACTGGGTTCCATGCTAGGTGCTTAAAATGAGAGAAAAGAAAGTACTAGGAGAACACATTGTTATGATATATATCATAATGTATTACTATGTACATATATACATACATGCATATATATATGCACATACATGCATGCACATGTGCACACGTGCACACACACACACACACACACACACACACACACACACACACACACATACACACACACCTCTGCAACTAGAAAGAACCAGAGATTCCGAGGAGTTAGCACAGGGTCCTATCAGATCTCAGCAATAGATACATGGCAGGCTGGTTTTCCACAGTGATGTACACATTGTGTCATTGGTCAGGCAAAGATTAAGCCTGACTTCATTTCTGTCTTTTAGCACAAAGCATTAATTGAAGAAAGCTTTGGGGGATCCAAACTTCTAGTTCTCTGCCATGTGTTTGGGGAAGCACAAAGAACACTGTCTGTTTTTACAGGAGGCACAGAATGGGATGGATGGAGAAGACAGGTCGCTGGATCAGGGTCTAAGAGGTCCATGGGCTTCTTAGTGGAAATTGTCAGGAGTCAAGTGTCCCATTTGTGCCTGTAGTTTATGAATCCTGAATTTATCTATTTGGCCCCCAAATAAATATCTGAGTATATCTCGGTTTAGTGGTTCAACAGGAATAACCCTGGTGAGTGAACCTCAAAGAGTGAATAAACAAATCAGCGTCTAGGGTGGTGCTGTGATTTGGTTGAGTGTCCCTCAAAGGTCCCTGTGTTAAAGATGTGGTCCCTAAGTGGTACCACTAGGGTCTTGAAGAGGCAGAGGCCAGTAGGAGAGCTCTAGGTCCCTCAGGAGAATGCCCTCAAAAGGGGCTTTCGAGACCTGCCTATCTCCTCTCACTGCATCTTAGCTGAAGACATAACATGTTCCTACCACGCTTTATTCATAAGTAGTGTGTGTCATGTTTTACACGGTAGTGACACAGAGCTAATACAGATGAGACATGGAGAAAAATCAAAGAAAGACAAAGCCCAGAGGAGAAAGGGCTATTCGCAGTGGAGATGGCCTCAGTGGGATGCTGATACTTTAACAAAAACGTAAGGATGGGGGCAGTGACTATACCTATGCTGAGAGAGTGACCTCTTCTAGACTCTGTGAACAGGGAGGAGGAGTGTGGCTGGGGTTTGATAAGGGGAGTCAGGTGGAGAATGGCAGGTAGAGAGAGGGTGACACACTAAATGGACTGTCTCTTGGAATGTGGGAATGGGGATCTTTAGAGAGTTTCTGACGTAGAAATGACAGCTTTGGAATGAACTTGGGAAAAGGGCTTTGTTTCTCACAAAAGTAACAGAAAAACAACATCATATGGCTTCCATTGTGTGGCTCACAACTACCCACAGCTGAGTAAAAATCCAGCCCAACAGAAAACTGTCAGAGGCTATGGAGAAGAATTCACACAAGATTTTAGAGACAGTGGCTCCAGCCACGTGGTATTAAGTAAGTAGAATGTTGTATTTCAAGTTCTGCATCCAGCACGAACCTAATCCACATCCAGGCCTCCTAACTTTAATAACCCAAAGGAAACCTTAGTGGTCATTTAAAAAAATCATATATATGTGAACTTTGATCTGAATTCTAATCAAATAACTTAGCATTCAATGTTGTCCAATACCTCATTTGAGGGCTTCGTCTCATCAAGGGTGGTTGTGATTGACAGGCGGGAGAAGATGGCTGCGGTGGTGGGTGGGAACTGCTCAGCCAATCGGGTCGCCTGATCTCACACGTACAGCCAAAGGGCTGGCTGCGGGCCAGCTACAGGTTGGCCTTGCTTCGCAATTTGCCTTCCCACACCTTCCAGAAGGCTCTTGATACTTTCATATACAAACGACACTGCCTCTGCCCTGACCAAGAAGTGCGCATGTTCCACCCACTGGGCCGTGTTCAGGTGCATCATAATTCTCAAAAAGCAAAGCAGTGACATCTACCCCCACAACATATGGAGGGAAATCAGAAGGAAGCGTTATGTTTATTCATTCGCAAAGACAAAACAAAGTCGGGATGCGAGGAATCCAGATTGTTCGCAAATCTACTAAAAGAAACAGTCTAATCAGGAACGGATACAAGCTATATTGCATGTAAGCTGGCATCAATCACGAATATATACATTTTGTCTTGGGGGTTGCTATGCAATGCATACTGGCAAGCCAGACTACAAATTAACAATATGAACGATACCAGGAATTAGAAACATCTCTAAGCTGCCAGAAAGAGGGAGAAGGCAGTGCTTTGGCTGCCAGTAAGATAAGCTATGAGTGTGTGTGTGTGTGTGTGTGTGTGTGTGTGTGTGTGAGAGAGAGAGAGAGAGAGAGAGAGAGAGAGAGAGATGCATCTTCAATGTCCAAAATAGCAACAAAGTGGGTTTTTTGTTTGTTTGTCTTTTGTTTTGTTTTGGTGATGGGAAAGGACTCTCTTTGATCTCCTATAACTCAGATCATTTGATGGAATGTACTTCAAGGAAATGGTATAATGTACTACACAGCATCGTGTACAGAGATCATGTAAAGTACCACACGAAGTTTGTGTTTCTGTACCGAAGTGCTAGGACCTACCTAGACTGGCTTCTGTTTGCAGGTAGGTGGGTAATTTTGTATTGTGTACTGTGTGTGTGCCTCTGTATGTTGTGCACGTGAAGCTCTCGTGCATGCAAGCAACGCTGACTGTGCTTACTGTACCAACAGCGCCCTGCACCCAACACTGAGTGACAGGGAACTGCATGAGAAATCTTGACAGAGCTGAGAGAGAGACTTCAAGATAGTTCACTGAACACTGTTTCTGGATGTGGTTGAGCTGTTTTCCAGAGAGGTTAACTATTAAGTCAGCAGGCCGAGTAAAGGAGATCCACCTTCTTTTATGGGGAAGGTAGGGCAGGATCTAATTCATTTGGGTCCAAATTAGAATAACAAGGTAGAGGGATGGAGGATCTATCTCCTTGAGTTTGGACATCTATTTTTCTTCTGTCCTGGTTCTCTGGCCTCCAGATTCCAGGATTTATAACCCCCCTTAGGTTTTCATATCTTCAAACTCCGACTTAATGATAAAACTAGTCTCGGGTCTCCCTACAGATCTCAAACTATAGACCCACCTGCCTCCATGATCTTGTAAGCTGCAACAGTCTCACTCTTGATATGTTACATAGATACTCCATTGGTTCCTTCTCTTTGAAGAACCCTAACCCATTTTGAAGTTCCTTTCAAGATGTATATATAAAGATACACATGTACAAACCAGATAGTAAACACACACCACCCAAAGAAGGCCCTTTCTATAACAGATTGGAGGCATGTTCTGAAATACTAAGGGCTGCCATTGGTTGACTCTCACATGTTTTCATGATAGTAGAAATCCTTGAGTGATTCTGATGAATCATTTGATGATAGAAGGAATATTTCATCCTTGAAACTGCAGTGACTCTCAAAGACAGAAAGGGGAGAGCTGGAAAGAGCAGGTGTCTAGAAGAAGAAAAAGGCAACAAGACAGAAAGAGCAGAGAGACAGTGGCAATTAAAATCTCTGCTGCAAATAGTAAAAGGCAGGCCACACACTTCTACCAGTTAAAATTAAAGTGCTTTCTGTAGTATAGAATGCTGAATTTCCCAGTTTTTCTAGCTTCATTTTTTCCCTCTCTCTTGAGAGCTACCACACATCCCTTTCAGCTGTGTGGAATGGTTCTCTGTGGACTCAGACTCCCTGTCTCCTATGGGGGTCATACATGAATACATCCACAGCATCCCTTTGATTCCTTAAGGAAACCCTATTACAGCCCTGGGCTTCAGCCAAGGCAGAGCCACTGTGTCTTTATGTCCTTTTTATGAGCTGTGGTTCTGGGTTATGATTTTAGTTTTCTTAAGAGTTCCACACCTTTAAAAATAGTTTAGAGCCACTGCTGATGAAGAGCCCAAGCATTCCTGAGAATACTAAAAGGGCAGGAAGTGCAGGAAAAGAGAGAGAAAGGCCTCGCATGGAGGATGAGAAGTAGAGGCTTGAACAGCCAATCAAACTCGTTTCCCAGGGAGAACCCAGAGCAAACATTCTGCTCTCATTATGAAATGAAATGAAACTGCCTTGGCCTCAGGATTTTCTCAAATTACTAATGCCAGGAAACCTGGTTGCTGAAGAATTCTGAGCCTAGCCAAATTGCTCTTATGTTAAAGTGACATATGGCGGCTTTGTTCAGACTCAGTGGTTTATATATGCATATATATATACTAGAGTTGAATGGCAGTTCCTGTTTGCAGGAGGGCTGCAGTCAGTCACGGAGCAACTGGTGGAAAAGTGAACTGGGGCTAAAAATGCAACCTCCCAAGACCTGGGATGGTTGCTGTTCTCAACCTGATCTAGAATCACTTAGGAGAGAAACCTCTGGGCACACCTGGAAGGGTTTATCTAGATTAAGGGTAGCCTTTGAGGAGGTTGTCAGGGATAATCTTGATTAAGTTAATGGAGTTGGGGAGACCCAGTTTAGCTGTGGTTGGGGCCATTCCTTGAACTGCATGAAAGAGAGCAAGCAAGCTGAGCACAAACATGCATCCCTCTCTGCCTCCAGACTGTAGGCATGATGTGATCAGCTGACTCCTCCCACCATGCCACCTTGACTCCTCCCACCATGCCACCTCGACTTCTCCCACCATGACAAATAGCACCCTTAAACTTTGAGTTATAAACAAGTTTGCTCTCCCTTAAATTGCTTCCGTTGGGGCATTTTGTCACAGTGACAGCAAAAGAAACTCAAACAAAGATGTTTTCATAATCTGAATCTCTGTTTAAAATTGAAACAGGAAGGGGTTTACACAGACAGAATTTAAAAAATGCCAACTTTCTCATTTTTCTTGTGGATATCTTTAGATTGGTGCCCTACAGAGTGTACTTTACCTATGATGCAATGTTTTCTATTCTAATGGTGGTGGGGAAGGGTCACTAAAGCATTGATTTTGGCTGAAAAAAAATCACTAAATATATTTTAAACAACTACATCTTATTCTCCATTTGGATATCATCTTTATCTTTGGTCTTGGTAATTTCACACATGAAAGACTGAAAATAAGTTATAAAATTAGGAGCTAGACGAGAAGAGATATCATTGATAAAGCAGTTAAAAATAAGATGCGTCCAAAGACAGGCAAGTCCTCAGAGAAATCATTGCTTTGTAAGAAGCCTAAGTAAATGAAAAAAAATAGTATTCCATAGTAAGGGCCCTCAGCATTACAAAGAGATACATGTCTGCCACAGGTCCATGTGTTAAAGGGTGCAATCCTCTCTGACACACAGGATGACTGGCAGATGGTAAAACCTTGTAGAGGTGAAGCCTGGTGAGAGATGCCTGGGTCACTGGGACTCACCCGTCAGAGTTGGACCACAGTCTTTCCTCTTTCCCATTCTGTACACCCTTGAGATGGCCTGGTTCACTATGCACTCCTTCCATCATGACACTTAGCCTCACCCAAAGTGATGGAGTCAACCAACCAAGGTTTGAAGACTCTGGACCACTGCGTTGCATCGGCCTGTTCTTTCCAGAGGCTGCTTATCTCAGATGCTTTGCTGTCATGACAGGAGGCTGGCTACCACACGCCCTATGTGACAGACATAGTATATATCCAACAAAATTCAAGAAAGCATTTTTTATAGCATCTGAAAAGCTGCCCCTAAATCCTCCAATAAGAACAAGGGGCCAAGACAGTCGAGACAATATTGGAGAAAAACATTATAAGGACCTGTGTTTGGTGAGGAGAACAGAGATGTAGGAAAACCCCAGTTTCCATAGTTACTCTGTGCCTTGCATCTTCTGGTATCTATCAGATGATACTGTGCATGTGAACCTTCTTCGGTGAACTTCAGTCAGTTCGTGGCTGCTAACACACAACCCGAACACCAGGCAAAGCTGAGCCTTCTGCTCATCCCTAATTGGGATTTTTTTTTTAATGTTTTGATGAAACACTTAAGCCTATAGCAATTTGCTTCACACACACACACACACACACACACACACACACACACACACACACACACAAACCAGAATAGAAGATGAAACACTACCACCATGACTTGCTGGATAGCAGAAGATTACGCAGGGATCAAAGGTGACGCTCCTGAGTGACAGGCTTCATTAAGAGGAGCTGGGCATTAGGAAGAAAACTTGATAAGTAATGGTGCACATGGCCGACAGTGCTCAGAGCTGCGTAAGTAGAAACCACTCCTCAGAACTGCGTATTAAATTCACTTTCAATTAATATGGTTCAGCATTTTATCCTGATGATTTGTATGCTCGGTGATACTTTTAAAATTAACTGTGCCATGCACAGACAGATCACATACTTCCCAGCTGTAATAATTCTCCCAATGCTATATCTTTACAACAGTAATTACCTTCTTTCTGAAAGAATATGCGTTTTGAATCTCGTGACACTTCATCTATTACTTTTCCTATATTAGAGCTACCTCAGCGTATTACATTTTTTCCCTTAACGACTTTTTTCTATTAGGAGACCACAAAGGCCCCAGGGCAAAGGAAGTGCATTAGGAAGGGGAAGCATTTTAGCAGAGTTGGGATTTCGAAGGTGCACACCAGACCACTCTTGCCAAGATCAAGCTAAACAGCAGACTCTCCACTTCCTGTCAATCTTGACATGCATTTCAAAAGAAAAGGCAGTGAAGCTCACCATCAACGTAGCAAATTAAATTGCCGGCACAGGGGCTGGAGAGATGGCACGGTGGTTAAGAGGCTTTGCTCTTCCAGGAGGCCTGGGTTTGGCTTTCAGCATCAACGCAGTGCTCACAACCATCTATACCTATAACTCTTCAGTTATATGATAACCTCTTCTGGCCTCTGTGGGCACTAGGTATGCATGTGGTACACAGATGTACTCACAGGTAACACACACACACACACACACACACACACACACACTTTGTGGGGGCGGCATGTATATAAATAAACTGGGGAAAAGACTGCCTACTTAGTAAGACACACGACAACATTCCACTGGTCACTGATTGCACGTTCCTCTCTGAGGAGTCACCCTAGTTCACGCTTCCCTCAGCTGGCTCAGCAGCCGGACAAAAAGAAATGCATTTGGCATGGCCGCCGGCTTTCATTTGCTGACCATGAACATCAGGTGCTCATTTACTGGGAGGACAAAAAGCCTTCATAACCAAAGAGCGTCTTACCGGAGCACTTGAGAGAAGCCACTGCATGGTGGGGTCCCCGGTATCAGAAATGCTCAGGCATAGCTATGACAATGCTGTGGAAAGGATCCAAGCTCCTTCACTGCCGTGCTCTCTCTCAGAAGCTTCGACAGTGGCTTTACCCCAGGCTCTCCTCCACCTGTGCTTTTCCTGCTCCTGGATATTGTTTGTTCTGCTCTGACAACCTGCAGGGAGTGTCCTCTGATCCCCCTGCCCATGGGCCACCTGTCAATGCTGATGGCTCAACACCACTGTCATCAAAAGGGGCTGTGTACACCCGTCCTCTCTATGTCAACCCCAGAGGAAACAGAGCAACATGATGGACCACATACATCTGGAAAGCAGATGACACGCACTACCCCTACTGTGGTCGTTACTGCCCCCGGGGCTGTAGCCAGTTGTGAGTGTGAAAGGCCACCTCCTTCGCTTATAACGTGGAAAATAATGCCATGAGCTCTGTACAAAAGCCTCCTTTTACTTAATACTATCGGTATATAATTCACCCTTGATTAGATAAGTTCTAACGTACTACAGTTTCTTCATACTATACTTACACAATCAGCCCTTTATAGCGGAGGTTTCTGCATCAGCAGATTCAACAAAGTATGGATTAAAAATACTAGGGTGGGAAAATCACTTCTACACAAACACAAGCCTTTTTCCTTGTTGTTATTCTCTAAGTAATACAGCATAACTATTCACATCCTATTTAAGCTGTGTCCTGTATTATAAGTTTTCCACATATGATTTTCAGTTTATCAGAGAATAACTTGTACATAAACATTATCCCACTTTAATATAAGGAACTTAAGCATCCAGTTATTTTGAAATCTGCAGGGAGTCCTGAAATCAATCTTCCACAGATATGAGAGATGACACTAATACTATTTTAATATTTTATGGCTCGTTGTGGGTTGGATAAGTGCCCTCGAAGGCCCATGTGTTGACAGCTTGGTCCCCTAGTCTGTGGTGCTTCCAGTAGGAAGCAGAACTTTGAGCAGATAGGACCTAGTGGGAAGGAAGTTAAGTCACTGGAGTTATGCCCTTCAAAGGAGAGCCACTGTGCTCTCTGTCTCTGTCTGTCTCTGTCTGTCTGTCTGTCTCTGTCTCTATCTCTGTCTCTCTGTCTCTCTCTATCCCCTTTTCAGCTCCACAAGTTATGAAGCTTGCTCTACCACCAGCTTTATTAAGGTTGTTCTGCCTGCCACAGGCCCAAAAGCAATAGAACCAAACCATCACAGAAGGAGCCCTCTAAAAATTCCAAGCCAAAATATGCATTTTCTCCTTTAAAATCATGTAAGGTGTTTTGTTACAGCGACAGGAGGCTTACATATACACTCCCAGCTCATATCTTTCTTATCTAGCACTCAAACTTCTTAAAGGCAAGAACCATCTCCCAGGCCCCTTGTTTCTAATCCATCACTCAGCTCAGGGCTTGGCACACGGTGTCTCATTGTCACCTGTCCTGATGCTGTGGCTCAGGAGCTTCAGTCCCACTCCCTGGTGTTTTGAGAACTGCTGTGAGGTGACTGTCTTTCACTGTATAGACAGAACAGCCCGTGTAAGAAACTGTATCCCATGTTCATCCTAAAGCACACCAAGACACATGCAGCTGGAAAACTCTTCTCTGTTGGAAACTTGTTTAAACTTCATCAATGCTTGCTGTAGGGTCCTAAATAGTTGATGATAAGCTGATTACTTGGGGTCCAGATCCACAACTCAGACCAATTAACCAATGGACACAAATTAAAGCGGCCATCAATATTAACATGAATACTCAGTGTAGAGGGTGGTTTTGATGCTTGATCGGGAATCTGTGCTTACTGATGCAGAAGATCCTTGACCCCAATTTGTTTCTGACCTATCAATAAAGATGCCAGTAGCCAATAGCTGAGCATGGGATGGGACATGGAGGGCTGTGTGGAGAGGATGCAGAGAGAATTGGGAGGTGATGGAGAGAGAAGAGGGGAATGCAATAGCAACAGGAAAAAGCCATCCAGCCATGTGAGTTTTAAAGAAAGTGGCCACTTCCCTAACTGGGCCTAGGGTAACAGGGGAAGATTTAGGAGTGCCTAGTCATTGAGTTAGCCAAGGCATTTACAAAGTAACTGATGTGCGTGTGGGGTGGGTGGGGAGTGGGAGATGAATGTGGGGCTGGCCAAGAACACAAAACAGAGTAGACAAAACCACCAGCTACAACTCAGGATATGAGACCTTATTCCAGGGCTCCTGACCTCCCAGAGGGCCCATCTCTTCAGCACTGCATCTATGGAAGTTGCCACCTATGTTTTGGTGGGAATGGTGAAACATTCTCCAGCAGGGCCATGGAAATAATTCTTTCTGAGAACATTCTTGACAGCACTTAGAAGCAACAATCAGGAGAAGCCCATTACTACAGTTTCTGTGTGAATTTTAAGATTATGCATTTAACTCATTGTTATGTTGAATGCATAATTACCTTATCAAGAATCTTTGTCAACTTTGTATATAATCTGCTCATCGTCTCTTGCCAAAAGTTAAGTATTAGTATGTTTCTAACTAAAAACATGTCTGGTGGATCAAAATAAAACAGCTTATATTTCTCACTAAATTACTCTAAGGAACTCTAGATCACTGTCAGCTTCACTAAAAAGGAGTGTTTTCCCATGGCAAGTTTTAATTTCATGTAGTGTCTTAGGTTTTCATTTTTTTTTTTTTCCTGTCATTGTGGTGATGAGATATCTGGATCAAAGAAACTTAAGGAAGAAAAGGAGTATTTTACCTCAGGAGCTTGAAGTAGCTAGATTGTATCTCCAATCTTAAGAGAAATAAAATTGATGGCTACATACTAATGCTCACCTCAATTTCCCCACTTCCAGACAGTCCTAAGAAAGCTGCCTAAGGAATGGTGCTACCCACAGTGGACAGATCTTCCCACCTCAACTAGCAATTCAAGATAATCCCACAAAGACATGCCTAGGGGCCATCTCATAGGAGATTCTAAGTCCTGTTCGGCTGTCAATCAACACTCATAGCTCCTCATAGCATCAAATACCTGTATGAGTAAGTATATGTACACATTATTTCCTTCTCTCTGACAATTAACTCATGAAGATTCATCTTTAATGTGACCAAACAAAATATACTCTCTTAAGAAGAGGTCCTGTTCTTCCCTGACTGTAAGAAACTCCCAAAGTGGATTCATAATGAATTTCTGGTATAATGACTTCAAACAGATTTACATTAAATATATTAACCTTTAACTCACCTATATTTTAATAGCATATTAAAGTTATATTTGAGATCAATTCATGGCTTAGAAAGAAAGCCCCACAGGCTTTCTAGAACTCATATTAAAGGTTAAAGTGATTCATAATTTTTCCCCCACAGAATCTGGTCAGATGTATGACTTTGTAGTATGACTTGGGATGAATTTCTGATGGCACAGCAGGAATCATTCCTGTTGGTAGAGAAATTCAAAGGCACTTTTGGATAGAAGATAACGTATGCAGCCCAGGGTTTTAAGCCTTCTTACATTAAAAAATGATCGGCCTCGAAATGGAGAGAGAGAAAATATAAAAACACTAATTCTGGATGACGTCTATCCATCACACTCCTCCCATTCCTTGTCATTTGTGTGTTTTGTTAAATACTGCAGTTTTGGAAAACAAAAGCACAGAATACAGCTGAATGGAGAGACAAACAAAGCCATTTCTCTTCATCCATGGGTTTCTAATAAACTCCAGACCATGGCAAGAACTAGTCGCGTGCAGTCATTCACAAATACAGAAGGTTGTTTTTCCCAGTCCTGTGACCTACTGCTTCTATCCCAGGGTGACACCAGCAAGCTCTAGTGACTTCATTTCACTACATGTCTCCCCAAGCTCTCTCCATCCAAGAAGTTTTTATCACAACAGGTCAGTGTATAGAACAATATTCAGTTGGCTGATGTCCCTTCCTGCCACACAGATATGTTTATCAGGGACAGAATGTAACCTTGAGCCTAAGAATTATCTGAACACCTGCCTCGAATTAATGTGAAACTCTGCAAATTATGTCGGTGGCAACCAACAGCTGCCTGATTTGACTCAAGTCCCACTCAACGAGAGGGAAACCATGCCTAGTACTGGAAATGTAGCCAGCTTCCCAGGGCTAGTGAGCTCATGCGCCTTAGGAAAGAATCTATTACTGCCACTTTGCTAGAATGGTATCACTCCTTACTGGAGTCTAAACCGTATACTCGCTCCTACAGATAAGTAGAGCTACTACCTTCCATCAAAGAAACCTGTCTTTATAGCAAATGGAATCCAGGAAAACACAACTGGACATGATGCAAGACATTAACAGACCACAGAAAGCTCAGGCCCAGCAGATACACATCTACGTCATGGCTCTAGCATCTCTGGCTTTAAGAGCATCATGGGAGAGGGGGGCAGAAAGATTATAAGAGCCAGAATTCAAGAAGCCTTCGATGAAACCGGTTCTACTAGAAATGGCTGCATAAACCAGACCTGAACAGTGGCAGTGTCAGTGGACATGTTCATGAGGAGGGGTTGGCTCCTAGAAAAAAGTTATAGGGAATTAATGATTACTGGGGAAGTGAGAATCAGTTTATCCCAAGGATGAGCCCCCTTGTAGGTTGTCTAATGTAAAGGGGCCATCCTTGAAACAGCACACACACACACACACACACACACACACACACACACACGCACGCACACAGGCACACACACACACACACACACACACACCTCCATACATGACAATAATAATAAAGAGGAAAGGCTACCAACTTGAGTGGGAGAAAAGGCAGGGACTTGAGAGACGGTTGATGGGGATAGGTGTCTGGAGAGGGGGAGAGAGGAAATGCCGTTTCAATGAAAAGCATCCTTTATAAAAGAAAAAAGAAAAATAAGATAGGCCAGAAAACTGAAAAGCTCCCCTCTGTGTGATAGCTCCTAATCAAAACAAAAGCTGAAAGAATCCTTGGTCTCACATGTATTTTTTTTTCAAGTCTGATATGCTGTGATCTCAGTCTGAGCTAGAGTCTGAAGTACACTTTAGCGGGCTAATGAAAGGGGACTTTTGGCTTCATAGGGAACTCTGTAAACCAGTTTGCCCTGGCTGGAACCACACCTACATGCTGCATCCCTGACCTGTGCCTCAGTTTCTCCTTGGACGGGACAACAGAGGTGCCTCTCTGGGTATCGGGAGACCTAAATGGAAGTCGTATGTGAACAGGTCTTATTACAGCAGTCACACTGAACTGATGCGATTGCATGGCTGTGGTTTCTGCCCATTCAACTCTTGACCCCTACAACTGTCTCCAGAGCCTGACCCCACCCATCTGGAATGTGGGAGCTACCGACCAATCCTGCATTTCCTTATTATTAGTCATTTCAAATAGACTAGATGCATCCTAGTTTGAGGCGTATATCTTTGCAATGTTTACATTACCTCTCTCATCATATGCACAGCCTCCCCTGCTCTCAGCATCCTCCACCAGGAAGGCACAAAGGTTATCATTAGAAACCCTGCTGATTCATCATTAAGACTCCAAGTCTATAGCTTATGTTGGGAGCCACTCTTGCTGTTAAGCATTTTGTGGTCAGACACATGTGTAATGGTGTCTCTTCACATTTACAGTAGCAACGAGCATCTCACTGCCTTAAAAACACTGTTTTGGGGGCTGGAGAGATGTCTCAGCGGTTAAGAGCACTAACTGCTCTTCCACAGGTCCTGAGTTCAATTCTCAGGAACCGCATAGTGGCTCACAGCCATCTGTAATGGGATCTGATGCCCTCTTCTGGTGTGTCTGTTGACAGTGTACTTATAACAAATAAATCTCTAAATCTTTATAATAGATACATCTTTAAAACCCACACTGCTTTGCCCACGTATCCCTTTTCTGTAACTCCCGATTATTGACCTTCTCCACTCCCCTGGAACTTCCGATCTTTTGACCTTCTCCACAAATTGACTTTTATCAAAGGCATGGAGTCTTTCCTGGATGGCAGGCCCCTTTCCTTTGGTGATAAGCATTTCAGTTTTTTCCCTGTCTCTCCTGGCTTGATAGGTCATTTCCTTCAGCACTGAGTGCTTTATGTCTGTGTACGCCTGCTAATCTACCCATCCTACTGAAGGATAGAGGAGACTGTGCTTTTAGCCTACCATCCGAGACTCTGAGTTTTAAACACCATAAGAAACACCAGTATTTCTGAAAGCCTCTATGATGCATCTTTCTTCTGTAGAAGACCATAGGAAAAAATATTGTACAAATGGTGCTTCTAACATCTTCACAACATGACACTTGCTGCTACCATCTTCCACACATTCCTGACTACTGTCGCCTTTGTAAACTATTTCTACTTAAGATGCCGGAACCAGAATCCTGGCACCTGCCAGCAGCCCCCAAGCCTGAAGGCCTGCAGTAAACCCCAGCATTCATCCTAAAATCCTGAATGAATGTCATTGGTGCGTCTTAGGAATAGGATCGCTTAAGAGCCATTGAGGAATTCTTCAATAACTTCTGAGCCCCCTGGGCTTGTTTGGTTAATAATGTTTAATGCAATTAAAACAGAATGACCTATTTAAACTGGGGTGTTCTTGTTGTATTTATTAAGGTCTAGTTTCCAGAGAAGAAATTTTAGTTATTTTAATTGAACAGCTGATGGTTTTTAAACAAACACAGATAGCCATGTAAATGCCACCAGAATGAAAGCATACAGAATGTTTCAGAGAACCCAAAAGGTCCCCCGTGCCCCTTTGCTGTCAGTGTCTTCCCAGCCCTAAAACCCTAGATGAGTAGCATCTCCTGTCCATCACCAGAATCTCGACAACATGGCCTTCCATGCTTGGTTTCCTTTCCCTCCCTCTTTTCTCCTTTTTTAAAAAATCTTTGAAAGTGACCCACTATACAACCCAGGCTGACCTTAATATTGCAGTCTTCCAAGATCTAGGATTACAAGCATCTGCTATCGAAACAAGTCTGGCTGCTTTAGGCTATTTCTTTTGAGATTCATCCATGTTTCATATAGCAGTACAGTGACCTCTTCAGCCCTAGCAGTGTTCTTTCAGAACCTAGAGAAATCAAGCTATAGACATGGAAGCCGCATCCTTATTTGCTATCATCCTAGTTCTGAAGATGCCATGTATACTCCCAAGGGGGGAAAATAACCAGTCTAATGCAAGTGTGACTCCTATATGTACGAAAGTAACAACTGACCAGGAAAGACATGCCATCTGGTACAATAGAGGCTGGAATGTCTCAGAAGCAATCGAGCACTTTCTGATTGGATTTAAGGGCTCCTTCACATGATTAATCCCATACCTGTCCTTCCCATACCTGTTACTGTCACTGGGCCAAGAACCTATAGTTGGATAGGTTACAGGTCTTAGGAGAGAACCTACTGTTGGTCTGCTAGATAAACATAGTATTAAAACAACCCCTACTGACCTGGATTATGAGTGTAGATTAAAACAATTCCCAGCCTTTAACATAGAAGCTTCTATTTGCAATAGAAGATGATAAACACAAAGACCTACAACTGGCCAAGATATATATATACAGAGAAACTACAGAATGCCCATTCATAAACATGAAATATATATATGTGTGTATAATATTCATACATACATATATGCATGTATATACACATATTTTGTATATATCTCCTCCTCCAAAGGTTCAGGAATCATTGTGAACAGCAGGCCAAAAGAACACAAGAGCCTGAGGTGGTGGATGACTTAGGAAGCAATGTTTTGCTCTACGTATTAACTCACAGCAGATGTGACAGCACGGAAAATCTGGATAAGTTCAAGCCAGACAAAGTCCCAGCATTAAAGAGGGGAGTTGGATGTGAAACCCACCCTTAGCCAAGAAGCTATTGGTGATTTCTTAGCCGCTGGGAGTAGGACGGTCAGTTTTCTCTAAAGTGTAGACCCCAATGAACCAACCAAAGTTCAGTGGAAGCTCACACATCCAACTATTTGAGCAGTACAAAAAGGCCCTGATGGGGGTGTTGGGGGCCATAGACACAACACTGTGTGGGAAGGGATAAAGGGTGAATATGGGAAGAATTGGGGAGGGAAGGTGAATATAATCAAAACATATTATAGGAGAGTCTCAAAGAACTATTCTTAAAACCTAAGAAATACAGTGTAACCACAAGTGCTACATGTGCTACATTCAAATACTCCAAGAGGATACAGAACTGTGTTCAACACTACCCAGAGACACCCTTAAGACAGGTGGGACTCCAAGTGAGCAGAACTCTATGCTGTAAGAGGACCTTTCCAGATGTGTCACCTCACCTCTCACCTCACTGACAACTCTAGAAGGGTTGATTTTCCTAGGTGACATCAGGTTGGAAAACAGCTGAATCTTGGGTTGGAAAAGTGGACTTTTGGTTTTATAGCTTGCTCTCCTCCATCCCCCATACTCCATATTAACCTAGCAAACCATCAGTGAGCATCCCTGGTACAAGTCAAGAAGCCATCTGAAAGAAGAAGTCAACTATGACCTGCTGGCTTTCAGGGCCAAATAACTGCCACCCACAAGAACATTCTAGTAGTTATCTGAAGGCAGTTCTCAATGGTGGTCTGTAATTGACCTTATTTGGAAACCACCAGTAATGAAAAGTCGGGCCCCTGGGGGAGAATTGCCACAGATATTTATAGGCATTTCCATACTATAGTTGCCTAAAGTCATAGATAATATCCATGGCAGAGTATATAACCTTTAGTTTCTTTCTATGTCTGTCCCACTTCCCAAATAATGATATAGAGGCTTGTTTATTTATGACTTAATGCCTAGGCCTTAAGCCAGGCTTGTTCCCCAACTAGCTCACAACTCAGTTAACACTTTTATGTTATTCCGTGTCTGAGCTAGTTACCCCTCCTCAGTTTCATGCCTCCAACTTCCTCTAGCAAATCTCCTGTGCCTGACTCTTTGCCAGAGTTCCTATCTTTTCCCAGAAGTCCCACCTTCTGCTTCCTGCCTTTGCTATAGGCTATTGGCTTTTTATTAAACCAATCAGAAGGTAATAGAGGGAGCATTTACGAAATATGATGTATCATATAAATAACAATACCGAAGTCCAGTCTGAACTCAACTCTCCATTGGCACAGAAATCAGCATTTGACAAATACAATCTGTACTCAGTGCACAATAATATTATCCCAACGAGATTAGAAAAGACTATCCAAAAAGGCTTTTAGTAAAAGCTAAGGAGTAATATGACCATAAGGCTTTGAAAAGCCACAGAATACTTCTGGGAACACAGTATGCAACCTGGATGTGTAGAGTTGTGTAGATGTCCTCGCTGGACTTGAGACTGCTCTGACCTATAGCCTCTAAGTCTAGGGTTCAAATAAGGAGAAGTAAAACACTAAAACAGATTGTCAACTGCCTGCTATTATGTCCAAAGCGTGCCCCAGCAAATACATGAAGCCCCTCAGCATAGACTAGACATTGGCTACACATGTTCAAGGGAATTATTGTCCAACCATGATTAGCTAACTACCACCCTTACTAAACAGACACTTGAGCAATGTGTATGATGAGGAACCCTACTCTGCAGAATTAGCTAAGAAGTCACTAAACAAGTGACAAAACCTACAGTAAACAGTATCAACAATACAGTATGGAGGGGGTAAACCTAATTGGCTTAGGTGACATATTGCATTCTTGAAAATGTCTGGTTTGCAACAGGGAGTTAGAAGACACGTAAAGATACCAGAAGCATGTCACAGTGGGACACGCAGGCAGTGTAAACAGAGGAAGACTAGATGGCAGGCTTAATGACTTCAGCTTAGCTCTTCAATACACTGAAATGACCTAAAGGAAACCATTTTTTAATCTTGTTTTAAAAACTAAAGGGAAAAAAAAGCAAACAGACAATGATGCAAAAAGTGAAAAAGGCAGCGGTTAGAAGAAAGTATCAGCCAGGAATGATAGAGTTGAAGCGGACAGAAAGACAAACAGATATGTCTTCTGAGGGGTGAAACAGCAGCACTGAGAAGCTAATGATAGCATCTGGTCTGTGCAGAAAGGGAAGCAAAGAACAAAGAAACACAACAGACCTAAGAGCACAGTTCTTAGTCTGTGGGTTGTAACCCCTTTGATAAACTTCTACCCCCTAAAATATCTATACTACAACTCAAAATAGTAGCAAAATTACAGCTATGAAGTAGCAATGGAAATAGTTTTATGGTAGGGGGTCACCACAACATGAGGAACTGTACTAAAGGGTCACAGCATTAGGAGAGTTGAGAACCCCTATCTTAAGCAGTACAGAGGCCACCTCTGTGGAGGCTAAAACACACAAGAGTATAGAAGAGAAAAGAGAAGAACAAAGCTTAGAAAGATATCTGAAGAAGCCCTGGCCCCAAACTTCATAAATCTGATAAAAAACATGTATGTCAAGTAGGTCAGACTCCAAATGACTGACGCCTGGACATGTCTTAGGTCAACTGTCAAAAGCTAAAGTCAAAGAGAAATCAAAGAAATAAGAACAAGTGAGTGTCACTCACAAAGAATCCCCAAAAGATCAATAGCTGATCTCTCACAGGTCGCACACGATAAAGGGCAGCCAGGGCACATTCAAGGCCATAAAAATGCAAGAGAAAGAAAACCCTATGAATCAAGAATTATATATATATATATATATATATATATATATATATATATATATATATATATATATATATATATATATATATATATCAGAAGCATCGTTTTAAAAACGAAGGAAACAATTTGAACCAGTCCAAGAAAAAAACTAAGGGAATTTGTTATGAGACATAGCCTACAAGAAATGAGAGAAAAGAATAGCACTGCACAGAGACATAACTCTTCTTCTCCTATCTAAATGAGTAGACAACCGAGTAAATCAAGAATTGCAAGGCTGGAGTGAGAGGCACACAACATATAAAGATTTAATTTCTATAGAAACACCATAAAGAAGGAAGCCTGAAGTCACAGAAGGCCAGCTTTTGTATAATATTGATTTTAAGGTAGTATTTTGAAAGAATTTACTATATCCTATGATGCTCATCTTGTTACCAAGGATAATAACTAGGTATTAACACAGAATATATTCTTAAAGTAAGAGAATTAAAGTAGTGTGCTCAAAATTGTCTTCTTAACACAAAAGAAAGCAACAACAGAGAAACAGACAAACAGTTTAACAGACAAGGCATTTAGAAAGCATAGCGTTTGAGTCAGGATCTTTCCTTATCAGAACTTAGGTTAAGTGGAAGAATGCATTCAACTATGGGGTGCACATCGGCAACATGCATTTCTAAAACATCACCCAAGTACACGATGTCTGTGAAAGACTCACTTTATATTCGTCGACTCAGAGAAAAACAGCAGAGATGGAACATGATTTACTGCACCTTTGCCAAGGAGTTGGGTTAGTCACCATGATTAAAGATAAATGGTCTCCCATACCTAAAAAATACCCCAGCCTTACACACAAACAGTATCCTGAACAACTTAAGGACACTACGCTGAAGTAGAAACATGCAGTTTGTAAGGAACAAGTAAGCCCTTGGCAAGGTGGTGGGCTCTCACTCTTGCTGCACACAGGAAAGACCCAGTGAGTTTGAAAGTATTAGTAAATGAGTCCTATAATAGAAAGTCAGATAGAAGTGTACAGCAGCATTGGCTAATATGCTTAGGTGTTCTAATACACAGGCAGGAAGCCGAGACACTGAGAGGTGAAATCACAGGCCCTGAAGCATATCTCCTGGGTTTATATCCAAGCCCCATCTAACTTCAGAACTATATATATGACTGGGTCTAGCTATACTGACACCATCAAGAAGGAGCCCAAAAAAAATGACTGATGGATGTTAACAGTTAATATTTTCATCATCATAACCATCATCCACCTATGATGAGCACAGTCCCATGCTACTCTGAACCTTCAAAGGGGACCATGATGGTAGGGACCAAAAGAGAAGACAGCTTTGCCTGACAGAAAAGAAGCTCAGTGGTAGCATCATGAGGTTACATTATCCCCAAGAACACCTAAAGCAGATGATGTCGTCATGGTTGGTCTTGACATTCACAGAGCCCCAAGACTGACTCCTCAGTCTGATAACAATGTAGTTTAATGGGAGAGACTATGAGTTCAATGTTCCCAATCACCAAACAATCCTAAGAAAGCCACCAACCTACTGTGGATATTTATAACTCACACATTAGCCCTTCTTTAGGGGGCAGAAAGGGACAGCGAGATTGCTAATACTGAGACAATCTGTATGAGAAGAAAGGACCTGGGAAGGATAGGCTACAAACTGACCTGTGGGTTGTGGGTACCAGATTCATAAAACTGGAGCAATGCCATGAGAAAGGAAGTTCTCCCAAAACAACAGGAAGTTCTTAGCAAGTTGCACAGCTGTCTATCAAAATGAAAAAATTCAATGCTAGGGTTAACCAGCAGAATAGATGTAGTTGAAGCCCAAGTAAGCTGTCTGAGAAATAAGAGGGAAAAAAATATACCAAGAAAGGAAGGAAGGAAGGAAGGAAGGAAGGAAGGAAGGAAGGAAGAAAGAAAGGAGGAAGGAAGGGAGAAAGAAAGAAAGAAAGAAAGAAAGAAAGAAAGAAAGAAAGAAAGGGAAAAAGGAGAAAGAAAGAGAAAGGAAGAAAGGAAGGAAGGAGGAAGGAAGGAAGGAAAAAGAGAGAAATAAAGGAAGGAAGGAAGGAAAAAAAGAAAGAAAAAGAGAGAAAGAAAGTAGAAAATGTTAACGCTACTACAATCCTGGAAGGTCGATTTAGCAGGTGAAATGTCTGCTTGGAATTCAAGAAACCAAACCCCCAAAAGACAAAGAAAAGATAATATTTTAAAATTGCAGCAAAATGAGTTTTTGTAAATATCTAATAAACAATAATCAGAATGCATCTAAGTCTCTGCAGTGTGTGGTACCAGATCTGAGGTCAATATATTAATAGCTTTTTAGGAAATTGTAACAGATAATGTCTCTCAATATTATAGTTATCATTTGTCTGGAGATTCATTGATAAAATCAATTCATTCATGGTGAAAATAAAGGCACAGTCATTAGGGAACTTTATACATTTATTCCAAATTTTATTAAAGAGAAAAAATGCACAGAAGTAGTCTAGAAGATTACTCACAATATGAAACCACGACTGTTCGAAAGGCTGTCTTATGAATGTGGGTGGCACTGGCTTCAGGAGAGACAGAGATTCACTTGCAGCACAGGTATCAATAAACATACTCACACCCAGCAGAGGAAACCTAACACTCAAAACCTGCTGGGAAAGTGACTATCCATCCTTGGCTACATGAAGAAACATATATAGCCTGGGGTATATAAAATTTTTCCATATAAATGGGGGAGGGGAACAAACAAATTCTATAAGATTAAAAAAGTAATGATGATGATGATGATGATGATGATGATGATGATGATGATGATGATGATAAACCTAACAGGGCTGGAGAGGCAACTCAGCAAGGGAAGCTGCATGCTGCCAAGCCTGAGGACCTGAGTTTGATCTACAGAGCCACATGGTAAGAGAGAACAGACTCACATGTTTCCTGATACATGCATATGCACCTGTATATGCACAGGCACAGACAGACAGACAAGAAAAAAATATGTGCCATTAAAAATTAAAAGACAACAGCATTACACAATATTACACATTTAAAACTAAAAGGCATCCATGTATTAAGAAGTCCAACAAACAATGACACAGTCTCGTGAAAAGAAGGAGCAGCAATCACAGAGGATCTAGCTTTAAAAAAAGCAGATGTCTATCATAAAAGGCAGTCCCTAAATCTCTACGGTACCATATCACTACAGACCAAGGCTCTTTAAAATAGATTCATAATAATCTATAATTTCTCATGTGTAAAAATAGTGCAATCTCTTGGATAGTCTCTTCTGGGGAGGAAGACGAAGGGTTTATTTTATTTTTAAATTAAAAATTTTCATATAACAGCGTTTTAATGGTGTTATAATGATTACAAATAAGGTAGGGAGGCAGGATTCAACTCTTTGCTAGTTTACATATATCTTTTAAATTATGTGTCTGTGATTACACACGAATGTTGCTATTAGGATCGTGAATGGCACAGGGATCATCTCTGAGTCTTTTGACAAGTCCTCTGGTTAGAGCTTTGTGGTCTGGGTACTAACTTGGGATTTGTTTTCTGCAAAGAGAACAAGTCCCTCAATCACAGGAGATACTTCATATGACAAATGACACCAAATGGGAAAAACCTTTTCTTGTCACTGATCTCACTGGCTCTCACACCTAACAGCCCACAGAACACAAGACCCATGCAGGAGTGTGTGTACACACAGACACACACATATACACACACAGATATGCCTGTGTGCGTGCACCCAAACAAACACACACAGATGTACACATTCATGCACACACACACACACTTGGATACATGAATACATGCATGTACACACACATGGATGCATGTGTGCATGCACACACACAGATGCAAGCACTCATGCATACACAAACACATATCCACACACACGCATGTGCATGCACACACACATACAGAGAAACATACACATGAACACACATTTATGCTCATGCACATGCATGCACACACACAGAGATGCACACACTCATGCACACACAAACACATATACACACACATGCTTGTGCATGCACACACACAAACACATAGAAACACACACATGAACACAAATCCATGCACATGCACGCATACACATAGATGTACACACTCATGCACATACAAACACACAGAGAAACACACATGCACACACACATACACACACACACACACACACACACACACACGCCTGCCCTTGCACACACACAGAATTCTCCTTCTTCTGTTCTCTCTCTGGAATCATACTCACAAAGTCTTCCCCAAGTGCTGGTCAGATGTCTGCGGTCCCTTCCTCTCCTCCTTCTTTCTTCCTTCTAACCAGCTTTGCCTTAGATGTCTTGACTCTGCTGTTTAAGCCACAGTCCGTGTAGAGCCTCAGAACCATGCAAAGGGACAGACGAAGCCCAGCTAGTAAACAGCTCATGTGAGAGTCTCTGGAGGCACCCATCCCTACCATCAGCAGGGGTTCCTACCGTCACCTTACATTGCTTCCTTCTAACTACCATGAGGGCCACTTCCCTTTACAGACTCACTGTGGCAGTCACAGAGGAAAGGAAAGGCCAGTGATCGCCCAGGAATGAGAAGGCCAGCTGAACAAATATGGAAGAAGTAACAGTGAGATCCTAGGGATGAGTAGGAAAGACAAAGATTGAGAAGAAAGGGGAGTGAGGATGATGTCTCAGAATCCAGGCTGCGGTGTGACGGTCATCATGTGAGACACGGCATGCAAGTCAGAAGGTGTGCAGTTAGAGGAGAGACAGAAGACAGATGGAATGTCTATGAGGCCCATGGTAGGTTGGATAGGGAAAAGGAGGATACTGTAGTCAAGGACTTGGGTTCAAGTATAAGGTACTTTTCTTAAAGCCCAGAGGCTGCCTCTTCTTTTCTAAAATACAAAACTGACTCTTTCCTATATACCAGGAAAAGTGTGTACATCACACTTGACCAATGGCCACCGTTGTTACACATAGGATTTCATACATATATGTATGCATATAGATAATTTGAGGCCATTCACCTAAGAAGCCTGGGTGACAGCTACTTTCATGTGTCAGCGTGGCAAGCATATAATTCCCCAGCCAGACATTTGGTGGAGCACTACTTTGAAGGTTGCTCTGATGTTTTTAAGATGAAATGAACATTTAAGTCAATAATCTTTGAACAAAGCAGATAGATGTCCTGCCTAATGTGGTACAGATTCAACCAATCAATTGAAGGCCCTATGCGGAGAAAGGATGATTTTCTCAAGGGACACTCATTCTCCTAGGGTTCAAGCCTATAGGCTGAGGCTATAGACTTTGGCCTTGTTAACACTCTCATGAAATTCTATAAACACCTTAGTATATGAGCAGGCAGAGATTAGCTAACTCCATCCTGTTTTCAGTGTTTTCTAGGGAATCCCTGACTGACATACATATATGTAGGTATGTCGAGTTTGATCTTTGTACAGATTCTGCACAGACAGAAGAACATTCTTATAGGAGAGACAACTAACTACTCATCAGATCTTCCCGCCCCCCTCCATAATGTGCAGTTGCCTCTGAGAAATGTCTGTCCAGGCAGGCAGCATCTGCAAGCCTCCTATGGAGCAAGAATAACCTGGTGACAAGTTCTTAACAGGAGATGTACACAAAATGTCCATCAATGTTAGGCCAAGGAGACCCATCCCCACCTCCTTTGTGTTGTCACCAAATCGGGGAGTAGGGGGACCCCAAATTTTAAGACCCATGATCTCTGAAACCTTCTGAGGAAAAATAAAAAGCATGTGCTAGGTCAGTGTCTGCACTGGAGAGCTAATGGGAGTAAATTTGTATTGCATTGAGCCATTAAAAATCTGAGGCTTGGCCCTATGGCTAGCATTTCCCTTCATCCTCCAGTTGGGGCCTGGGAGGAGATGATTCAAGGCCAGGTGAATGTGAGCACCTTCCAGAGAGCAGCTGGTCCTGCTGCAATCACCCAGCAGGACTTGGGAACAAGCACTTGGAACACTGCCTCAGCAGGTCCAGCTGCTGCCATTCCCTCCCTGCATGAGGCTCCAAGAACTTTCCTCCGGCTTTCTCAGAATACACCTCAGCCACATCGGTAAGGCATTTCTCATGCACCTCAATCCTGGCCATCATGTGAGGATCTGCATCCTGGGGCTAGGACAGGAAGTGGAGTGAGGGAATGCAGGCTGTATCTCTCCACATCCATCCTAAGGACCACAGTTTCCTTTTGTTAGGCACCATAGATCTTAATCTGTTTGTCCTGTGGGGGTATTTGGAGGAGGAACGGAACAGCCTGTCCCTGCGTTGCTAAGGACAGCTCAGAAGTTATGGCTGGTCCCCAGCCAGTGTGTGCACTGCCAACCCATTTGCACAGAGCCATCTTCTTGATCCCCATGCTGGGCTGCCATAGGGTCATCCATCCAAGAGAGAGAAGAGCTGGGGGCTGGGCTATAGAGGGTACAGAGAAAACAAGGAAGGCCACATGGTTGTTGATGTTGTTGTTGAAGCTGGGTGGAGGGTACACCAGGATTCACTATGCCACCACCCTGCCCCTCCCCCAAGCTCTCTCTCCACATTTGAATTTTTCTAGATTAAAAAAAAAAAGAAAGAAAGCAATCTGTCCTGTGAAGTGAGCTATACAGGAGGAGGCTCGACAGAATCCAAGCCGCTGTCTCCCCTGACACCATTTCAGGATATCACAGTCACATTCCTGAAGGAAGTATCTTCCACAACCACATTTCTTTTCCCCACGTTTCCATTAATATTTAGAACACATCATTATCTCCATGTCCTATCACTTAAAACAAGATTTTAAATAATTGATTAATACAAAAGGAGAACGCAACCACACTTGCCCATCAAAGTTCTTCTGGTCCTGACACAGACACATCAATATATTAATGCACACAGACAGAAGACCAACCTACAGATCAATACACAGACATGCGTGGGGTGCTTCTCAGAGGGAAAGCTCATCATCCTTCCCCACCCCTGGTGTGGTCCACACCTCCATACCCTGCCCAGTAACGACTTTACTGAAGAAAGAATCTTTACCCATGCAGTTTATAAAGTGTGCATTCTCTCTCTCTCTCTCTCTCTCTCTCTCTCTCTCTCTCTCTCTCTCTCTCTCTCTCACACACACACACACACACACTCACTCACACACACCTCCAATTAGTACTGACAGTTAGCTACAAACTTTACCCTCCTCCCTTGGCTCTCCAACAATGTCATCATGATATTTTCTCTCTAATTCTTGGGAGGCTCTTGGCTTCTAACTCTCTGTCTTCTGGGTATCTCTCTCTCTCTCTCTCTCTCTCTCTCTCTCTCTCTCTCTCTCTCTCTCTCTCTCTCTCTCTCTCTGTCTCTCTCTCTCTCTCTCTCTCTCTCTCTCTCTCTCTCTCTCTCTCTCACACACACACACACACACACACACACCTTGGTGTCTGTAAAAAGCATCACCATCCAGACTTTCAAACTGTTTTTGCTTTCTATATGTCCTCCAGGTATGTCACTAAAGCAAAGCTAACATAAAGGATGTGAGAGGATGGTCTTAGGAATCACCCGGGGGGGCATGCTGGGAAGTACAACACAAGATGCCAATGTGCAACAGTTCAGCCCATCAGCACACAGCAGGCACTGTGCACCACCTCCTGCCGACATTTGAATGCTACTACCTCTGCCACACTCAATGTTCTTCAGGTAAAGCACTGTCGGAGGCCACCTGGGGCTCCAGGTGCTCCAGGTGCCACTTACCACAAGCGAGAGGGGCCTCTTCCAGGAGACAACACCAATGAGTCCAGACAGCAGAACCTGGGAAGGAAGAGAGTAGAGGTAGGTGAGACACTTGGAAATCTTTCTGACCAACCTCAACCTGTTTCACCCTGGAAAAGAAGTGTAAAATCCAGACAAAACAAGAGACAAGGTTACACCCCATCCAACATCTAGAGTCAGCCTCTGCAACTCAGGGCTGCTTCTCAAGGTCAGAGAGGTCACCAACTGTTACAAGGAGTCATTCTACACTGTCTACCACAGAAATATCCACCAAGAAGATTGTTTCTGTGCTGGCTCAGCAGTTCTTACCACCTTATGTTCTTCCCATTTCCCAAGCTGCCCTCCTCAGCATCTTTTTAGAGTCCTAATGCCGATCTCAGGTTCTCAAGACCCTTGTCTCCTCTTCCCACGCCAATGGGAAACTAGCTATTATGTGGCGCTTAGAATGCTTCTGTGTTGGTGTCTCCACAGCCCAGATCTCTGACCTCTCTGTTGAGTATCCCCCCATCTGTGGCTTCTGTTCCTTGAACCTATTGTTCTCCCATTCAACATAGTCCAAATACATCTAAAGCCCTCCCAGACCTGGTTCCTCTATAGAATCTCACATTCCTAAAATAATGCTCATCTTTCCTGGTTGATTGTGCCTCAATCTCATCCCTCATCTAAATCTAAATAGATCCAGGACAGGAGGCTCTGGCTTGCTGTGTAAGGTACTTATTCAGGAGGCCTTATCATAGATGAGCTATTTGGATATGAGATCCTGAAAAGATGGATCACACACACCTGTCACTGAGGGCTTGAGTCATGTACCCAAGGACCTAACTGGATGCCTTGGATGATCTTCTGGGACTCCACAGGGCCAGCCAGACCTGTAAGGATCGTGCTACTGACATAGCTACAAAGCTGCTTGGCCACTGTCTTAGTTACTGTTTGGTTGAAGTGATTAGACATTATGACCAAAACGCCTCTTATTAACTGGGGACTTGCTTATAGGTTTAGAAGGTTAGTCCATGATCATTATGGTGGTAAGAAGACAGGCATGGGGCTGGAGCAATCAGCTGAGAGCTTTTCATCTTAATCCACAGCAGCAGGCAGAGAGAGTGAAAGAGGGGGGGGGGGGAAGAGCGAGAGAGAGAGAGAGAGAGAGAGAGGTCATACTTCCTATTCCTTCCCAAATGGTCTACCAAGTGATGACTAAGCATTCAAATAGATGAGCCTATGTGAGGTCATTCTCATCCAAATCACCACAGTCACAGAGTGCAGGCCACCTTCAACCCATCTGCAGTTGGCAGGACCAGATCATCCTCTGATCGGTACTGACAGTTAACTACAGCCTTTTTTCCTCCTCCCTGGGATCTCCAGCAACACCTTCCCCCCGTTAGTCTCTAGTTCTGGGGACGCCCTTGGCTTCTAACTCTCTGTCCTCTGGGTATCTGAGTTTAATTCTTCCAAAGGTCCTTGGAGCCACACACTTGGCTTCTATCTCCAAAACCCAAACATCCTGTCAAGGGCCCCCTCTCTACGAGGCCAGATTCATCACTCTCAGATAGACACCACGGTCTCAAGTCACTTTAAAGGTAGATGACGGGACCACTTCTCTAGTGGACATCTTGTTGCAACCCTTATCTCCTGCTTGACATTTCACACTCTAACTCCACCCTTTCACGGCCCACTTCGTCTCTGCAGGTTCATTTGAAATTCCCAGCAAAGCTGCCATCATTTCTGAGCTCACTCTGTGGTTCAAGGGTCAGTGAGTGGCACAGCTGGGTTGAGTCTTCCGTATGTTGAGCCATTAGAATGTTCCTCGCTCTCCTCTATGCCCCTCCACCAGGCTCACGCACTCAGCCCTGCCTACACAATGAACTGGCTGAGAAGAGTGGGGGCTCTCCCTCTCTGTCTTCCTCCACCCTTCACGTGTGCCAAATAAAGTTCTTTTGGGCCATCAACATGGAAATGTCTGAAAGCCAGGAAGAGAACCTTCACGAGACACAGACACAAGACATATGCCGGCATCTTGGCCTCAGCCTTTGTAACCTTGAGGGAAAAAATGTCTATTATCTGAGCCATGGGTTCCTGTATGGTATAGTAGCAATAGCTGATTGATAGGGAGTATATGTATCAATAGCATACAAAATACCTGAGATGCTTAACTTATACAGAGTGCAGACAGTAGAAAGATAGTTCAGTGGGTAAAATCCATGCTGGGCAACCAGGAAGACCTGAGTTCAGTTCCCATTAGCCATGTAAAAGGCAAACAACTTGGAGAAACATTTTTTTTTTTGAAATCCCAGTACTGAGAGGCAGGGGTTTTGAAAGGGTATGTGGATCCCTGCACTTCCCTGGCCAGCCAGTCTACCCAGTTGAGTTCTAGGTCCAGTGAGAGACTTGGGCTCCAAAGGTGAGGTGGGGGGTGATGGAGGTAAAAACTCAATGCTTACCTTTGCCCTCCCACATCTGTGTACCTACACACACATGTACATGAACACATAAATCCATGAGCACATAGTCATGCATATCACACACACACACACACACACACACACACACACACACACACACATCCCCCTCACAAACAAACAAACCCACTAAGGTTTACATGGGCTCATGGTTCTGGAGGTCTCAGTAAATGATTAACTGGCTCTGTTGTCTAGGCCTCTGGTTGAACACAGCACAGTATAATTAAGTTGTATAAAGAGGAAAAGCCCAGGGCCAGAAAGCAAAGCAGGAAAGGAAAGGAGGCCCACAATGCCCTTCAAGAGCTTGTGTCCAACCACCTGAGGGCCTCCCATGTGACCTCTCACAGCTACCATTTCCCACTCACACCAGCCAAGAGACTGAGACTTCAACACATTGGCCTCTTGGGGACCTGTAAGATCCAAGTTACTGCATATGCTTCTCTACGTGGTGGGGCACTGGATTCAACAAGACTGACTCTTCACACTTCCACAGAGGCAGCAGGCTTCCTGCCTCCAGTGTAGAAACACTGGGTCAGTTCGAAGGACAGGAAAGGCCATGCCAGAACAGAACAGAGAGAGGAGTTTCAAGCTTGTCCTTGTCCATTTGTGATTCCAGGGAGCAAGGCCCATCCTTCAGAGCACAGCAGAAAAGAATTTCAGAGCCTCTGCTTCTTGACTACTGGTTCTTAGTTTGAGCTAATTTTCACCCGAACCCAGCGCCCCATGAGGAGCTGTAGCATGTTCTGGCAGCTCAGCGGTTCTGCAGGTTGATTCTCTACCGTGCCTGTGAGGAAAGGGGTTGGGGACTGAGCTAACTGTGAAATCACCATGAGACTGCTGACCCATTTAATTGGCTGATTTGGTGACTCAAAGTCTACAATTTGCCAAGAATACAGAACAACTGCAGAAGGTCAGAGAAGAGCAACATATAATTAAGCAGCTGAACAGCTGTGGAGGAAAAGGCCAAGAAAATAGAAGAGGAGGGACACTGCTGCCCAGAGAGGGAGAGTGGAGGCGCCACCTTTCACGTACAATGAGTCATAAGGATTCCAAGTCACCCTTTTCCACTTCCCTCCCCAACCTAGGAGACGCCACAGATTCAAATTAGAATTGAGACAGACATTCCTGCTACAGATGTGATGAAGTGGGTAACAGACTGTCAGGGAATAATAGCCCTGTGAGAGCCAAAAGTGTTTTCCACCTATGGTACCAATGCTGGCCAGAGAGGCCTGGGATACGCTAGCTCTGTAGATCTTGTCTTCTTAGTGCTAGAAGGTTCTTTTGATGCCTACAATCAAGAATTTTGTTCAGATCATCAGATCTGATTCAAAGGCAAATGACGAGGCAACGTTTTGAGCAGCAGAAACTCGTCCTTGCAGAAGGAAGATGAGAGCCAACTCAATTACTTCCCCCAACACATGGCAGGTGTGCCCGACAGCTATTGCGAAGTCAGCTTCCTGCCAAGAAGCTGCGTTCGCTCCATGCCTGGAGAAGGAAGCTGTTGCAAAAATGGAGCCAGTATTCTTGCATGGGCAGAATGATGCCTAGTGAGCTGTAACAGCTGCAGCACTTCAGACTGCAACTCTGTCTCAAGCCATGTCTGGTGGGCTGCACACAGGCGGAGAGACCCTCCCATCTCCAGAGTTTCACTTTCTCGTCTGTGTTCTTCTCTTTGTCTGGCTTTCAGCCCGTGACAGGGCTTATCTAGCTGTAGTCTTTCATTTTTTGCTAGCACCAGGAAATAAGCTCAACATCATGCCAACCCTGCCCAAGTCTTCTCTTGAACTCAGTCCTCAGCATCCTTTCTCATTGCAGGCTACTTCCAGCCTGCGGCCCCTCCTCCATACCATCTCCTTGTGGGGATTGCACAGTCTACCACGCTCACGGTTCCCCAAAGAGAGCCCTCCATGTGCTATCCTGGGTCCTGTCACTCTAAGGGACCAGATCTCACGGAAACAGAAATCATGGGGTGTCCCTTTCCCAACTCTTTGAAAACGAGTTCAAAAGATAACCGTGCTTTGGTTTTACAGCCTCTGATTGATGGTCCAGCCTGGTACCTGGCTCCTCCGTGTTCATTGTCACATAGGTTATCTCATGGAGAGAGTACCAAGAATGAGTTACCATGGGTGCTATTGGTTAACCTATAGAACTGGATGGAAAAACCCTATTGGTAAAGAGATCATACACTTGAGGTATAAAATATGGGAAATCTAGCTGGTACTCTACTAGAAGCTTCATCCCCACTGGCTAGCTTACACAGCGCTTGAAGGTGCTGCCGGAGGAGAATCTGTCATCATCAGTCTCAGCCAGCTGTGAATTCTGGGGCTGCAATAATATTGGACTTAGTGAGATATGCCTATGAATGCTACAAGAATAAGCAACTACTTAAAAAAAAAAAAAAAAAAACTAGATTTAAGGCCTACTCCACAAGATGGAACCCATACTTGACAACATTAGTAAGATGGTGAGCCTGTAGCAGGCACTGATAATAGTTTGTAATGCTTTGGGGGGGGTCCTCTGGAACAACAATTAAAAGAAAATATAACTCATTCTTGGCACTCTTTATTCTGTGCAATCCAGTGTCTTAAGGCTTAGTTAGAATAATAGAGCAACTGAGGGCCCTCAAGGGGCTCCTTATTTGTATTGTTATAGTTTTATACATAGGGGCTCCTTATTTGTATTGTTATAGTTTTATACATAGCAGACCCTAAGGATGCAACAGGAAACTGATAAGAAAATACATTCAGCAAAGTAGCAGGATATAAAATTGATACAAAAGCATCAGTAGAATTTACTAAGAAATCAGGGAAACGATCCCATTCACAACAGCCTCAAAAACAAACAAAACAAAACCAAAACCAAAAACCTCTTAGGATAATTCTACCTAAACAAGTGAAAGGTTTATAAAACAAAACCTTCAAAGCAAAAGAAATTGAAGAAGACACCAGAAGTTAAAGAGGCTTCCCATGCTCATGGGTTGGTAGGATTAATATTGGAAAAATGGTCATCTTATAAAGCAATCTACCAATTCAGTGCAATGCCCATCAAAATCCCAACTCAGTACCAAACACACACACGCACACACACACACACACACACACCAAAACAAAGTAAAAAACACAGGTTAGCTAAAAACAATAGTGAATAATAAAGGAGCTGCTAGAAGCATCACTATTCTTGGTTTTAAGTTATGCTCAGAGATAAAGCAATAGAACCAGAATGACACTGGCATGAAAACAGACTGTCGATCAATGAGATAGAACTAAAAAAACACACATACATCCATGAACACCTGAAATGTAACCAAGAAGCCAAAAACACACACCAGAGAAAAGATAACATCGTCCACAAATGGTGATAGTCAAACTTGGATGGCTGCTTATAGACAAATTAAACCAGATTGGTTTTTACCACGTGTCATCTCCAGTGTAGACCTGGTACCCTGAATCTGACAGAAGAGAAAGTAGAAATAGGCTTGACCCAACCCGTTCAGGAAAAGGCTTTCTGATTCAATAGCGCAGGCACTAAGACAGACAGTTATGAACGGGACCTCAGGAAATCAAAAGGCTGTTCTACAGCAAAGGACACTGTCATTCAAGAAGAGTGGGGTTCTGTAGGAAACAAAAATATAGTTCAGGAAGAATTCATGTCTTAATAAAAGTATTAATCAAATAAAGTATGAATGTAGCAGAGATCCTAGGAGAGCCAGAGTCATGTCTTACATGGGCAGAGAGCCACTTCCCATGGCTGTTGGTAGGATTTATTTGGGGGGTAATTTGATATATAGGTCTTGTCTTTCTGTCTGCTCTCAGCTCTTAGACACACTCTAGCCTAGCTGTATGTTTCCTTAGGGTCAGCAGTTAGACCCAGAGGGTTCCTCTCATGCCTCACAACTTTGACATGAGTTATGGTCTAAGGTTTTCAGCAGGCTAGGCCCACCAGGATAACCACTCCTTGCTCCATCAAACTGATCTAAGACCTACAACACAATTCTGCCAATGAGAAACCACATATATGATAGCAGATGTTCCAGATCCCAGAATGTTATTGGTTGGAGTGTAATATTCTATATTTTTGTTTCGCTTTATTTTGTTTCTTGAGTCAGGGTTGCTTTGTGTAACCCTGGCACCCTCGAATTCACTCTGTAGACAGAGATGCCCCTGTCCCTGCCCCTGCTCCTGCCTCCCAAGTGCTAGAATTAAAGGCATGTGCCACCACCTGGCTATATTCAACTATATTTTGTGTTTTTAAATCATTACTTTAGAAAGCACACCCATGAGTTAACAAATATATAACTGTCTATTTTGTCACACAGACAACAGCAGCATCTTTGTTCATCTGGCTCCTCAGGATCAAGAGGCCATGGGGGGGGGGCATGCCTATAATCTCAGCACTGGGGAGGCTGAAGAAGAAAGACTGGGAATTGAAAGTCAGTCTAGATACTCAGCAATTCATATTCTCTCTCTCTCTCTCTCTCTCTCTCTCTCTCTCTCTCTCTCTCTCTCTCTCTCACACACACACACACACACACACACACACACACCAGCTCCATGCAGGTTTATAAGCACACTCCATGATGTTCCACCAATGGGGGACTGCCAACACACTTCCCACGATGTGTCCCATGGATCAGGAGCTCACAGTCTGCACATGATATAGTCCTTCCCCTTTGTCAGAGTGTGGCTCACTTAAGGATTCTATCTCAATCACAGCCCTGCCAACATGCAGGGACAAGGGTCAAATAAATGTGTACACACTGGGGTAGAACATGTTCTAGGCCATCACATAATTCTGCAAGCTACATTAGCACATTCAAGAGAACTTTAAGAGTAAGATGTCTACATCTTTAACGTTAAGTTTTATCAACTGTCTTTTGCATCTACTGAGTAATCATATTGTTTATGAACATTGATACACTTCTCCCTCCCTAAACCATCACTGCACGCCTGATATGAACTCCCATGTTCTTACTCTTTTAAAAGCACTGCTGAACTCAAATTCTCAACACTTTTACCAACACATCACATTCTTCTGTTATTTATTGTCCTGTTCTCTATTCTTGTGCTAACTTATGTTTGAACTTCTTAGTCTGGCATCTGCGAAGGAATGTGGAGCACATTCAGACCCATGCAGGAGACCTGACATAAAATTCCCAGCCTCCTAACTGATGGAAATGCAGAAATCCTAACTTGGTGGTGTTCTGAGCCACTAGGCTTGCGGAATCCGGACACAAAGCAACAAAATCCTGAGGCAGAAAGCTGGTACTCTGAGTGTGAAAAAGAAGCATGGGAGGACAGGAAAGACAAGGGCAAGACTATTCCTCTTAGATAAAACAGGGCTCACTGAAAAGTCTATGGTAATTATGGGAGAGGGAAGAGGAGGAAGAAAGGGGGATGAAAGAGGGAGGCTGGAAGGAACGATTGATTGAGTTTACTACCTGCTACAAAAATCAGGATGTTGAAATATGATGTCAGTAGTGACATTTATTGAGTATCGGCCAAATGCCAGACACCTGCCATGAATGTATGTTTTAACTCTGCCATGACCATCCTCAAAGGTGTGTGTGATTGCTGTGTCCATACACAGAAGGTACTGGGTTCAACAGCGGTTAACTTACTGCCTGTGTTGTGCTACAGAAAGGTGTGCGCAGACAGGATTGTTTAAATCACAGACATACAGCTTTCCTATATGTGTGCAAGTAGAAATGGGGATAAAAAAAAGAATGAAGTGTAAAAGTCCATTTATAACAGCAAGCAAAGAGGCAGGATGACCTAGAACCAGCAGACCAGATAGGAATAAAACAGAGGCAGAGTCAAGAAAGGCTTAGAGCACTGGATCTCAACCTGTGGGCTGTGACCCCAATGGAGGAGGGGTCAAATGGCCCCTTTACCAGTGACACCTAAGACCATTAGAAAACTCAGATATTCATATCATAATTCATAACAGTAGCAAAATTATAGCTACTGAGTGGCAAGAAAATAATTTTATGGCTGGGGTTCACCACAGCATGAGGAACTGTATTAAAGGGTCATAGCGTTAGGAAGGTTGAGAACTGCTGTCCTAAAGATAAGGGACAGAGGAGGTTTCATTATTAGATGGGGGGGAAACTAGAGAAAGGACTTAAGGAGCTGAAGGGGGTTGCAACCCCATAGGAAGAACAACAATATCTACCAACCAGAAAACCCAGAGCTCCTAGAGGCTAAACCACTAACCAAAGAGTACGCATGGAAGGACCCATGGCTCCAGCCAAATATGTAGCAGAGGATGGCCTTGTCAGGCATCAATGAGAGAAGAAGTCCTTGGTCCTGTGAAGGATCAATACCCCAGTGTAGGGGAATGCCAGGGTGGGAAGTGGGAGGAAGTGGGTGGGTGGGTGCAAAATTCTAATTAAAATATTTGAAAGAGATAAAATGATCCATGCAACGCAAAGTGACCCTGCTTAGTCTCTTGGAAAGCAACAAAACTGAATCTCCATTTTAATCTTTTTATGAGAGCAAACTGTAGCAGAACCAAAGAACAAAACCTGAAGGTTCTAGAAGACAATGGGAGAGAAATTTTCACAATGTTCTCGAAGTCAGCCTTAAAGATAACACAGCACTAAGACTCTTAATAGAAAGGACTGATGTGTTGAAACTCTTTAGGTTTGTGGTGAATGATGGTTTTTTACACACACTGCAACCTGCCATTCTTGAATATATAAGTCTGTGCTCTGATGTGTCAGTGGGTGGAGTGCCTGTCCCCAGTTCAGGACTGGGCCATGCTGGGTAGAAGCAGAATCACACTGTCACTCTCTAAGGTCTGGGGACCCATCACCCATGCCTGGTCTCCTCCTCACACATGTGTCTACAGTCCCTTCAAGCCTGGGTCCTAGAACTGTCCCTGGTTTGGACCCTAGCAGAAGCCTAGTGCACAGTGGAGATGCCCACACTGACCTGCAGACCCAGAGAAGAGCAAACTGCCAAGTTTTTAGGGGTGATATTTAAGTGTAGTATTATTTATGGCAAAAGCCAAAAGGCAAATTTGTAATTTTAAAAGAATATAAAATCCCCAAACAACTTTAATTGGAAAAAATAAACTAATAGTGGATAGAACAGAAAAGATTGATTTTCTTAATTTACAAGGGGTTTGTATACATTAATAAGAAAAATGAACAGCTCAATAGAAAAGATAGCTGAACTCCACGTAGAGAGTGCCCATTCTGAACAGAGAATAAACCTCTAAAATTCAGCCTGCTTCAAATGCCTCAAAGTTTCAAAAGTTAGAACAGCTACACACACACACACACACACACACACACACACACACATCAGATGGCAAATATTTTGTTGAAGTTTTGGCAAAGGGGATAAGTGTTGACCTATACAACTCACTGAACCTGGAGAAGTCAAATAGTGCCTCCCTAGGGCCTGCACCCTATAGACTAGGGTCTATGTTATTGGGAGGTACTCTGCAACACTACCAACTCTGCTAGAACCCCTTCAGTGTATGTGATAAGCTGGGGCAACAGTGGCACAGAGCTTGTGAAGTAGCCAACCAACTTCCTGAGATGGAATCCGTCCCCAATGTTGTTTAGGTGGCCAAGAAGCTGAGACTAGATCCACTAGGGACATAGAGGGTAAGGAGATGTGACTGTAGGATGTCCTAATGCTATTCTGTATACTCACAGATCAGTGTCTTGCTCAGCCTTCCTAAGAGAAGCTTCCTCCTGCAGCAGATGGGAACAAACACAAAATCCCACAGCCAGACATTCCACAGGGAGTGAGAGACCCTGGAACACTCAAGGAATGTCTCCATCAGATCCTTTCCCTTGGGGATGAGGAAACCAGTGGAAGAGACAGAAAGGGTATGAATCTGGATTGTAGAGGGACACAGAGGTCTGGGAAGAGAAACCATAATCACAATACATTGTATAAAGTCTATTTTTAATAAAAGAAATAAAGAAGTCTGGAAAGGGCCCTCTGAAATATTACTGGTGTTGGCACAGCTTGACATACATTTCCTTGGTGTGTGACCCAATTCATGAGATAGTCATACTACCTTCCGATAAGATATGCGTACACACACTCAGTGGTTTCACCACTGGGCACAAACCCTATGGAGGCTGTGCCATTTACACAGAATTTTTTCTTTTTACAGCAAAAAAAAAAAAAAAAAAAAAAAAAAAAAAAAAAAAGCTGTCCATGAACATAGCACAGTGGACTGACTACTAAACTAAATACTGTTTATACCTAATGTGAATGCATGCAGTATGACACTGAAGGTAAATCTGTTTGGACTGAAGTCCAAGGTTGTCAAGGGTAACCGTTCTAACACATAAGACAAGGCCAGAAGTCTCCCTCCCTCTGGAGTAGAGGGGAAGAAATGTTGCAGGACGATATAACATCTCTGTTCCTCTTTGGAAGGGTGTGGGGCGCCGCCCACACATTCCCACGCATTCGCCATTACAAAATGGCGCTGATATCTGGCTGGAGTTAGCAGTAAACAAGCCATGTGCGCACAGGCTGGGTAACTTCCGCTTCATGAGTTCCGCCTCTCCCGTGGCGTCATAGGGCCTGGTGAGTTTCAACCAATCAGGGGGCTCCGCGTCCAAGGCAAGGACTGATCCCTTTATAAGGGGGCGAGCTGGATAGCTCTCTCTCTCTTCCTCTCTTCTTCCTCTCTTTCTCCCGTTGGTTTTCGGCCGTCTCGTGGAGCTTGTTCGTCCTGTTCGTCTCCTTGGATCTCTTGGTTTTCTCCGTCTTTTTCGTCACGTGAAGCAAGTACCGGTTTTTCCAGATTAATAAAGTTTACCGCAGAAGGATTCTATTTTGTGTGCCGCGTCGTTCTTGCAGGCGAGACGGTTGCGCGGGACAGAAGGGTGCACAAGAAATTCAGGCCTGAGATGCAGAACCAGAGCCAAGGGGACACTTACCTTTAAATGTGCAACTTTCTATATTAATTTAATATTATAATAAAAGTTGTAATGCCCTATGATTTGATACAGAGTATCATTTATGCATACCATTACTCAAACCATAGAACTACTTCTAAAATTTGCCGGTCCCGGGGTTGAGGTGATGATGTAGTTGGTAGCGAGTATGTTTACCACATGAAGATCATGGCCTGAGTTCAGATCCCTGGCACTCACATACATACTCACAATCCACACATAATCATATGCATGTCCACCCTACACATACATGTGGTAATTGCTGGTGTTAGCCAAAGGGTTATATTTGAGGACTAGAAATAACATAGGTGTTTACCAAAAGGAGATGCTGCCGTTAGCTGAATCCTTCCCCATAGCCACCATGAAATCATGCCTGCTCTCCGTGAAAGACAGGGAAGAGTGAAGGACAGTTCTGGGGGGCTGTGAATTCGGTTCACTCTCCTGCTAAGTGAGCAAGTCTATATGGAAGCCAACGCACAAGCAGGCAGAGGAGTCAGGACTGTGCATCTCAAACACGTCTCCGCTACATAGTGCATTTGGCTTCCTCTCTTTTCCTCTGTATTTCTCTTTTACATATGATAAAAAGCACATTATTTAAACCGAAGCCAATGTTTGCTGGTTCTGCTGTTCAAGGTGAATGAGAACCTATGTCAGTGGGAGAAAAAAAAGAGGAAAATAAAAACTGCTCCCAAGTCTTACTGTTACAGGTAAGAGAAATGGGCAGTTAGAACCAGACAGCAAAAGCCCCTGGCCATCACGCAGACAGAATTAGGTCCCTGGTCACAGTAGCCACTGGTCTGCATAAATGGGCAGGAAGTAGAGCACCAGTCTGTGGTAACGCAGGTGGAACAGGGTGGCCAGAGAGCAATGTGGCAGGGTGGGGAGGCCTCAGTGGCCCAGAAAGGTGACAGCTAGGACACTGTGACCTCCCTAAACCCAGTGTCATCATGGAAACTCAAGTAGACCTATCACCCAGCTCAGGAAAGAACTATTACAGGAGCTGCAAAGCATTTTGATTTTCTCATTTTGAGAAGCCTCCTCTTTCTTTGCGCAACAATAAAAACAATGTATTTGCTGATACAGAACATTAATTCCATTAAAATCACATTACGGATAATGAAAAGTGATCAGACTATAATTACAGCAGCAGACTCATGGACCCACGTCAACTTTTATATCCACTGGAAGTACAGCAGGGACTGAAGCTATCTGCGGGGAAAACTGCCACTTCGTTTCCAGACGACTGAATGAAGAACCACTGTGCTGATGTTAGAACTTCACACTCGGTGGCAACTTCAAAGCAGGCCTGCTCCCTGAGGCCACCTTTGCCCAGACAGACATTGCTGTATTATGCCTAAAGCCAAATAATGCACTCTTCTGGGAATTCTTCCCGTGGGGTGAAGTACCCAGAGGTTCTCAGCTCTCACAGTGGCCCTTGGAGGTTGGGAGTCTTCCTGCGCCACACAAGCTAGTGTGTCCTGTGCCGTTACATTGGACAGTAAGGGCAGAGTGCATCTGCTGTCCTGTCACCTAGCGGGGTTCTGAGAGGAGGCAGAGGGGAGGGAGTGGGAGCACAGGACTTGCTCACAGCGAGAAGGCACATGGAGTGGTTCTTGGGTGCTGTCACACCCGACAATCACTAACCACATTGATATACTGTGAACACCAGTGTTCAGTGGGTGCTGTTGGAGAGGGCTTCCAGGTCCCTGGTCTGGGAATCAGGTAGGGACACGGACTGTAGAAAGCAGAATTAGAGACTTTACTTCCAAGGGAGAAAATAAGAGGACTAGACTATTGAGAAGCTCAGGGGCCCGCTCTGTACAAAGGACAGGGACTTCTCTACCAGTTTAACGGCTTTGGGGTCATTTGTATAGTCTGGACTGTGTGCATATCTTATATCTATATGTAAATCTGCATATAACTTCAAACATCCATGTCTCATTAACATCTGAAATCTCCTCCCAGGACGTGCATTTTCTTATCATGAGCCACGAGTCCCCTAGAGACACTTCAGAATGTCTCTGATGTGTGCACAGGGTTCCAGCCAGGCCCTAGTGGCTTCGACTGGCCAGTTCCCAGCCTTCTCTGCCAGACAGTCATTCTCCTATGCTACTTTTGTAGCCTCTGTGTAAGACCTCCAGTGCCCACTCTTCCCTACCCTCAGCACCCTGAGATGGCTCTTTCCGCTCTAACCCCATTTCCAACCATGCAATAGGCACTGGTCTGCCTCCTCCAGAGGCCGAACATCAGCTCACTGAGCAGTAGCCTCAGGTGGCTGGGCCTGAGTCTCATCAGGCCCCTACCTCTTGCGCACACTGCTCTGGCCCCCTTGGTTTCCTCCCTGCCCCCACCTCTATGCCCTCTCTTTAGCAGGTAGCCACCCCTTCAGCATGTCTCCTCCAGGCTTCTGTCTCCCTCCACACAGAGGTATCCTGGCCAAATTCACACCCACAGTGCTCCAGCTCCTCCCTTCAGCCTCCACATAAGCTGGCTCAGGGGACCTCTTGGATGCTTGCTCAGCAGGCCAACCGTACCATTTTCTGCCCATGCCCCACTCCCGTGATCCCTCAGCATTCTCTACTTCGGTCAGCCAGGTGTGCCTACCAGAACCCCAGCGTCACACCAGCTCCCCATCCTATCTACCTAAACCTCAGAAACCCACGCCCACCAGGTGCACCTTATTAACCACCTCACAGCAGATTTGGCTTCACACCTTGTATCTCACGCCCGGCTATCACTGCCTACAGAACTCCTCTGCCAGTCCTACGGGGGCCTCCATGACACTATGAATTTGTTTTGTATGCTGTAGACTTGTCTAGTTAAAAAGTCAAGTCTGACCACTCCTCCCCCACTCCCCTGACCCTTCTTTACAGTGGCCAACACCACAGCTCCAGCCTCCAGCACTGCGCTAAGTCAGTATTTTTCTTTACAAAGCTTCGGTTATTTTGTTACAGTAACAGGGAAGAAACTAATACCGGGCAAGACACCTTTTTACAGGACACTGTGTTGGGGACCTCATGCCCTACAGGTTCACACCCCTATCATTTTAGTGGGAGACTGTCAGATGAAAATATCATTTACTCCCAGAGACATCTACCCTTGGGCTATGAGTGCCTGGGATCACGAAGCTTGTAAATAAAAACACGCGTGACTAAAATATCCAGAGACAGGCTCAAAGCAACGGGAGTTTTATTTCATCGTCCTGACCCGGGTCACTCCCATCACTGAGAAGTCAGGCTGCTCTTCAGAGAGGGCCACTTAACACTGGGGCTAGCCCTGCCACTGGTTACTGTTGAAAGCTGAGGGCCCCCACTTTCTCAAAGCCCCCCGCCCTGCCCCCGCCAGCAGCAGCAGAACCCCACATGTCCTCAGCTGAGCAGCAGCCCAGCTTTTATGTCATCATTCAGAGACATTGTGCCGATGAAAATGCCGCCCATAACTAAACCACAGGAGTCCCATAGTTAAAGGCATTTAAAATACCTTTCCAAATAGCACTACTGTATTTAACTCTAGCTAATTGCTTTGTGTTTTGCATCAGCTGATACTCATTGTGAGTTCTCTCACAGACCCAAGACAGCCCCCACAACCCTCACCACACACACCATGTCTGAACAGAGAAGGGCCCTCCTTGACTGTGTCCCTACAGAGCCCTGTGCCCTGCTCCTCCTCTGCTTGGCTGTTCCCCAGTCTGGGAAGACACATTTCCCAGGGTGTTCCATTTCCTTGAACTTCTTCTGGAGTAAAGCAGTTTTTCTGAACCTTTGACTCCTTTTTTTTCTTGACTGTGTTTTTTGGACAGGCTCTCACTGTGTAGACCAGGCTGGTGTGGAACTCACGATCTCCCTCCCAATACACTAAGATTACTGACGTGTGCTCTATGCTACTGCTTCTACTTTTTCTACTTGTTAACTCCATGGGACTATCTTCTCGAATACCTTTAAGAGAAAGGATTCATGGGAAGTTAAATTTTGAGGCCATGCACCTCAAAAAGAAGAAATCCAGACAGGTGGTGTCTTAGGGGTTTCACTGCTGTGAAGAGACACCATGACCAAAGCAACTCTTATAACTGGGGCTGGCTTACAGTTTCAGAGGTTTAGTTCATTATCATCATGGTGGGAAGCATGACATCATGCAGGCAGACATTGGGGTCCCTGTGTTCAGTCTGATGGTTAGCTGCAAGCATTCTCAATTGTATCAGGATGACCCTGGCAGAGCCTCAGAGGAGGCATCCATACCAGATTCCTGACAGTAAGTATATCTTGACATCAGCAATAGTGCTGATTTGGTGGCTGCACATGGGGTGGATTCTAAGGTGAGGAAGCCTCTGAATAATCTTTTCTTCAATCCCTGCTCCTTTACTTGACTTTGTATTTCCTCCCATGAGCGCTTTTGTTCTCCCTTTTAAGAAGGACTGAGGCATCCACATTCTGGCCTTCCTTCTTTTTGAGCTTCATAAGGTCTGTGAATTGTTTCTTGAGTACTCAGAGCTTTCTGGGGCTAGTATCCACTTACCAGTGAGTGCATACTATAAGTGTTCTTTTTTGACTAGATTACCTCACTCAGGATGATAGCTACAAGTTCCATCCATCTTCCTAGGAATGTCATGAAGCTATTGTTTCTAATAGCTGAGTAGTACTTCATTGTGTAAATGTACCACAATTCTGTATCCATTCCTCTGTTGAAGGTTATCTGGGTTCTTTCCAGCTTCTGGCTATTATAAATAAGGCTGCTATGAACATGGTGGAGCATGTGTCCTTGTTATATATTGGAGCATCTTTGGGGTATATGCCCAGAAGTGGTATAGGTGGGTCCTCAGGTCCAATTTTTTGAGAAACCTCCAGACTGATTTCCAGAGTGGCTGGACAGCTTCCAATCTCACCAACAGTGGAGAAGTGTTCCTCTTTCTCCACATCCTCGCCAGCATCTTCTGTCACCTAAGTTTTTGATCTTAGCCATTCTGACTGGTGTGAGGTGGAATCTCGGGGTTGTTTAGATTTGCATTTTCCTGATGACTAGGGATGTTGAGCATTTCTTTAGGTGCTTCTCAGCCATTAGGTATTCCTCAGTTGAGAATTCTTTGTTTAGCTCTGAACCCCATTTTTAATAGAATTTATTTGATTCTCTGGAGTTTAACTTCTTGAGTTCTTTGTATATATTTGGTATATATATATATATATATATATATATATATATATATATATATATATATATATATATATATATATATATATCAGATGTAGGATTGGTTTCCAATCTGTTGGTTGCCATTTTGTCCTCTTGACAGTGTTCTTTGTCTTACAGAAGTTTTGCAGTTTCTTGAGGTCCCATTTGCCTTTGGTGTTCTGCTCAGGAAAATCTCTGTGCCTATGTGTTCTAAGCTCTTCCCCACTTTCTGTTCTATTAGTTTTAGTGTATCTGGTTTTATATGGAGGTCCTTGATCCACTTGGACTTGAGCTTTGTACAAGGAAATAAGAAATGATTGATTTGCATTCTTCTGCATGCTGACTGCCAGTTGAACAAGCACCATTTGTTGAAGAGTCTGTTTTCCATTGAATGTTTTTATCTCCTTTGTCAAAGATGAGGTGACCATGGGTGTGTGGGTTCATTTCTAGGTCAACTCTATTCCATTGATCTACTTTGTTTTGTTTTTAAGGAAAGGTCTGTCACTGAACCCGGAGCCCATTGATTTGGCCCTGCCATCTTCTTCAGTGCTGGGATTACAGGCATGAACCACCTTCCACGTCTTTTTGCATAGATACCAGGGGTGGAACTCAGGAGGTCATGCTTGCACAGCGGGTACTTTACCTACAGAGCCATCGCTCCAACACTCTGCTTCTGATGCTAAAGGAACACGTCCACAGAGAATGAAACAGTTCTGTTGAGCTAATACTTTCCCTACAATATGCTTTATTATGCTTTCCTAAATCCTCTCCATTATATTGAGCTGCTGAATGCCCCTGCTAAGGGACATCCAATTCCCTCTGCACACACTACCGCATCCCCTTCCATCACCACGGCTGACTGTATTCTTTTTACTCATTCGGACTATGCACCTCTATTTTCTTAGATTTCTCAAAACTTTACCTTATGCTTTGGCCTTGTTAAACGGCCTTACCATAGCTTTGTTTTCTACTTCATTAATTCTGCTTGTATCTTCATTGTCTTTAAGTTCACCCACTTGCCTTCCAAAGTTGATAAATACATTTACTTCAATCGGCTTTGCTCTTTCTTCTCTGTAAGAGCAGAAGGCTGTTCATTTCCCTCCTGACTTCTCACTTGTCCAATGAGTCATTCAAGTATATTTTTTAACTTTCCAAAGATCTTAGGCTCAGCCATCTTTTAGTCATTGATTTCTTTTATGTAATTTATTTAATTTTGAGATCATAATATAATTATGTGATTTCCCTCTTTCCTTTCCTCCCTCCAAATTCCCCACGTACCTCTCCTTGCTCTCTTCCAAACCCATGGCCTCTGTTTGCAATTAGTTGTTGATACATAAATATATGAATATGTATATATCCCCAAACACATAAATACAAGCTGCTCAGTCTATACAATGCCACCCTCTGTGTGCGTTTTCAAGGCAGACACTTTGTTACTGGATGACCAACCAGTGTGTCCCTCCTTTAGTAAGTAAATTAAGGAAATGTGGTCTCTTTGTATTTTTTTTCAAAATTTTTGATACTTGCTTTATAGATTCTGTACAACCAATTTTTCAAAATTACATGCTTACTTGAGAATATCTTTATTTTGTATAATTCTGCACATGCCAGTTATATCAGCTTTGATAACTGCTCATCACATGGTCACATACACATCAAATTTTCTCCCTCTGAGTACACTAACCGCACTTCAGGGCTGGTCCTTTACTCAGCAGGAGATGGCTAACCCAAAATAAATGCGGTGGTATTTGGTAGATTTTTGTCTCATATTGCTTTGCCTTGGTATCTTTTTGTTGTACTGGTCTTTTTTTGTATATTATGGTTTCCAATTGTGGGTTTTTTGTTTTGTTTTGTTTTGTTTTGTTTTTTAGTATTTGTCTGTTTCTTGTGTTTTTTTTCTAAAAAAAAATTCTAGTCTTGAGGGGATTTTTTGTTGTTGTTATTTTCTAAATGTCTGTTTTCTAAAGACAAAGAGAAAAACGGATATACAGCCGGGAAGTCAGGGATGTGGAATCTGGGAAAAGTCAGGAGAAGGGAAAGAGTGATCAAAATATACTGTATGAAATATTTTTCAAAGTAATTTCTCCCTTTGACAGCAGACTGATCGATTCATCTCCAACACCATTGAGGATTTGTTGTTGTTGTTTGTTTGTTTGTTTGTTTTAGCTATCTTGCATACATTTTATTAGATGAATATATGATATAAACTGTATCTGTGTAATACAGCAGTGAACAAGCATTTCATCTGATCATGAAATAAATGCCAACATCCTGCTGGGAGATGCCTCTGGCTAATCTCTTCATTTACCACCTTATGGTCTCTCTTCCTTAGGACGAGGACAGCAGGAGGACAGCAGGAGGACAGCAGGAGGACAGGAGGAGGAGGACAGCAGGAGGAGGACAGCAGGAGGAGGACAGCAGTAGGACAACAGGAGGACAGCAGGAGGAGGACAGCAGAAGGAGGAGAGCCAGAGGAGGACAGCAGGAGGAGGACAGCCGGAGGAGGACAGCAGGAGGAGGACAGCAGGAGGACAGCAGGAGGAGGACAGCAGGAGGACAGGAGGAGGACAGCAGGAGAAGGACAGCAGGAGGAGGACAGCCAGAAAAGAACAGCAGGAGGACAGCAGGAGGAGGACAGCAGGAGGACAGCAGGAGGACAGCAGGAGAAGGACAGCAGGAGGAGGACAGCAGGAGGACAGCAGGAGGAGGACAGCAGGAGGACAGCAGGAGGAAGACAGCAGGAGGACAGCAGATAGGACAGCAGGAGGAAAACAGCAGGAGGAGGACAGCAGGAGGACAGCAGGTAGGACAGCAGAAGGAGGACAGCAGGAGGACAGCAGGTAGGACAGCAGGAGGACAGCAGGTAGGACAGCAGGAGGACAGCAGGTAGGGCAGCAGGAGGAGGACAGCAGGAGGACAGCAGGAGGAGGACAGCAGGAGGAGGACAGCAGAAGGACAGCAGGAGGACAGCAGGTAGGACAGCAGGAGGAGGACAGCAGGAGGAGGACAGCAGGAGGACAGCAGGAGGACAGCAGATAGGACAGCAGGAGGAGGACAGCAGGAGGACAGAAGGAGGACAGCAGGAGGAGGACAGCAGGAGGAGGACAGCAGGAGGACAGCAGGAGGACAGCAGGAGGAGGACAGCAGGAGGACAGCAAGAGGACAGCAGGAGGACAGCAGGAGGACAGCGGGAGGACAGCAGGTAGGACAGCAGGAGGAGGACAGAAGGAGGACAGCAGGAGGAGGACAGCAGGAGGACAGCAGGAGGACAGCAGGAGGACAGCAGGTAGGACAGCAGGAGGACAGCAGGAAGACAGCAGGTAGGGCAGCAGGAGGAGGACAGCAGGAGGACAGCAGATAGGACAGCAGGAGGAGAACAGCAGGAGGACAGCGGGTAAGACAGCAGGAGGAGGACAGGAGGAGGACAGCGGAGGAGGACAGCAGGAGGACATCAGGAGGACAGCAGGTAGGACAGCAGGAGAACAGCAGGAGGACAGCAGGTAGGACAGCAGGAGGACAGCAGGTAGGGCAGCAGGAGGAGGACAGCAGGAGGACAGCAGGAGGACAGCAGGAGGAGGACAGCAGGAGGACAGCAGGAGGACAGCAGGAGGAGGACAGCAGGAGGACAGCAGGAGGACAGCAGATAGGACAGCAGGAGGAGGACAGCAGGAGGAGAACAGCAGGAGGACAGCGGGTAAGACAGTAGGAGGAGGACAGGAGGAGGACAGCGGAGGAGGACAGCAGGAGGACATCAGGAGGACAGCAGGTAGGACAGCAGGAGGACAGCAGGAGGACAGCAGGTAGGACAGCAGGAGGACAGCAGGTAGGGCAGCAGGAGGAGGACAGCAGGAGGACAGCAGGAGGACAGCAGGAGGACAGCAGGAGGAGGACAGCAGGAGGACAGTAGATAGGACAGCAGGAGGAGGACAGCAGGAGGACAGCAGGTAGGACAGCAGGAGTAGGACAGGAAGAGGACAGCAGAAGGAGGACAGCAGGAGGACAGCAGGAGGACAGCAGGTAGGACAGCAGGAGGACAGCAGGAGGACAGCAGGTAGGACAGCAGGAGGACAGCAGGTAGGGCAGCAGGAGGAGGACAGCAGGAGGACAGCAGATAGGACAGCAGGAGGAGGACAGCAGGAGGAGGACAGCAGGAGGACAGCAGGAGGACAGCAGTAGGAGGACAGCAGGAGGACAGCAGGAGGTCAGCAGGAGGAGGACAGCAGGAGGACAGCAGGAGGACAGCAGATAGGACAGCAGGAGGAGGACAGCAGGAGGAGAACAGCAGGAGGACAGCGGGTAAGACAGTAGGAGGAGGATAGGAGGAGGACAGCGGAGGAGGACAGCAGGAGGACATCAGGAGGACAGCAGGTAGGACAGCAGGAGGACAGCAGGAGGACAGCAGGTAGGACAGCAGGAGGGCAGCAGGAGGAGGACAGCAGGAGGACAGCAGGAGGACAGCAGTAGGAGGACAGCAGGAGGACAGCAGGAGGACAGCAGGAGGACAGCAGGAGGAGGACAGCAGGAGGACAGCAGGAGGACAGTAGATAGGACAGCAGGAGGAGGACAGGAGGAGGAGGACAGCAGGAGGACAGCAGGTAGGACAGCAGGAGGACAGGAAGAGGACAGCAGAAGGAGGACAGCAGGAGGACAGCAGGAGGACAGCAGGTAGGACAGCAGGAGGACAGCAGGAGGACAGCAGGTAGGACAGCAGGAGGACAGCAGGTAGGGCAGCAGGAGGAGGACAGCAGGAGGACAGCAGGAGGACAGCAGATAGGACAGCAGGAGGAGGACAGCAGGAGGAGGACAGCAGGAGGACAGCAGGAGGACAGCAGGAGGAGGACAGCAGGAGGACAGCAGGTAGGACAGCAGGAGGACAGCAGGAGGAGGACAGCAGGAGGACACCAGGAGGACAGCAGGAGGAGGACAGCAGGAGGACACCAGGAGGACAGCAGGAGGAGGACAGCAGGAGGACACCAGGAGGACAGCAGGAGGAGGACAGCAGGAGGACAGGAGGACAGCAGGACAGCAGGAGGACAGCAGGTAGGACAGCAGGAGGAGGACAGCAGGAGGACAGCAGGAGGAAGACAGCAGGAGGAGGACAGCAGGAAGACAGCAGGTAGGACAGCAGAAGGAGGACAGGAGGAGGACAGCAGGAGGACATCAGGAGGACAGCAGGAGGACAGCAGGTAGGACAGCAGGAGGACAGCAGGTAGGACAGCAGGAGGACAGCAGGTAGGGCAGCAGGAGGAGGACAGCAGGAGGACAGCAGGAGGACAGCAGGAGGAGGACAGCAGGAGGAGGACAGCAGAAGGACAGCAGGAGGACAGCAGAAAGCAGGAGGAGGACAGCAGGAGGACAGCAGGACAGCAGGAGGACAGCAGGTAGGACAGCAGGAGGAGGACAGCAGGAGGACTGCAGGAGGACAGCAGGAGGACAGCAGGAGGACTGCAGGTAGGACAGCAGGAGGAGGACAGCAGGTAAAGCAGCAGGAGGAGGACAGCAGGAGGACAGCAGGACAGCAGGAGGACAGCAGGTAGGACAGCAGGAGGAGGACAGCAGGAGGACTGCAGGAGGACAGCAGGAGGACAGCAGGAGGACTGCAGGTAGGACAGCAGGAGGAGGACAGCAGGTAGGGCAGCAGGAGGAGGACAGCAGGAGGACAGCAGGACAGCAGGAGGACAGCAGGTAGGACAGCAGGAGGAGGACAGCAGGAGGACTGCAGGAGGACAGCAGGAGGACAGCAGGAGGACTGCAGGTAGGACAGCAGGAGGAGGACAGCAGGAGGACAGCAGGAGGACTTGTGCATTTAGTGATATCAGTAAAATATTGGAATTTTTCTCTTTTTTTGTTATTTGGTTTTTGTGCCTGTTTGTGTGCTTGTGGTGTGTGTGCTTGTGGTGTGTGTGTGTGTGTGTGTGTGTGTGTGTGTGTGTGTGTGGTGTGTTGTTAGAAAATGAAACAACAATCCAACTAAAACCCTTGCCACAGTTACCAGAAATTATTGTTCTGCACCACTGAGAATCTCAGGCTCCTAAAAGTCTTGTTCCTTAGGTCCTCTTCCCTGTCCGGACTCATGTCCACAGACCACCCTAGTGAATTTCTTTGTGTCCATCCATAGTCTCAGTCTGCTCCTTGCCGGTGTGTCTACAAATTATGCTTCCTTTTTTTTTTTTTTTTTTTTGTTTTTAAGCTTTAGCTGAAACTTTACTATTTTAATTTTAATTAATTAATTAATTAATTAATCATTATTGGATATTTTCTTTATTTACATTTTAAATGTTATCCCCCTTTCCCAAATTAAGTTTCCTTATCTATGCTCAAACCTTTCAGTTCAGTTCCTTCCAAAAAGAATTTATCTGGTATAATAAATTGTTTTTCAAATGATTATGTCTCTTACGCCACTTCTTGTTTCTCTGGGGCCTAAACTTCTGTATCCAAGACCTACGTGAGCTGAGTGGTCAGTGAGCCCTTCCCGCAGGACATGTCTTCAGAGCCCTCTCTCCTGCTCTTCCACCAGACTCTGTAGCTTCGTTACTTTGCCCCATCTTCCAATGACTAATCAGGATAGAAATCGCCAGCTGAGCTTCACACCCGAGCCCAAGGGACAGCTCAGCCTCATGATGTCATTAGACCTCAACTTCACAGGAATACCAAGTCTCCAAGGTGACAAGCAACTTGCCCAAGCACACAGATCTCATGAACCATAAAGTCAACATGGAGAACCTTCACCACCCCACGGATGAGTCAACACCGGTAAGCAACGTAGCTGCATTACGTAGAGAAGAGTCACTCAGATGGGAGTGAGGCTAATTAACTCTTCAGGCTTAAGTGCACTGAGCTGGGGTTGTGAAAAGGAACTCTCATATGGTCGTGGCAGATAAGTAGGTGCACATTACCTTGGAAATACAATTCGTGAGGACTTTTCATATACATTTCCTCAAGCCAAGATTCAATTTTCTCTAATGACGTGAATCTTGAAGGAACGTTACGAATAGGGGCAAAGGCGTATTCGGCCATGCTTCTTCAACTGCATTCTCTGCAGAACTCTGTAATTCTATTTTTAACATTTGATTACATGGCCAATAAGGCTATCTTCCACAAAAGCAATTATGTTTTGCTCAGAAAAAAAAGTCAGAATGGAATAATATGTGGTGTACTAAGAACTGTAAGGATAATAGTGAATTCCGAACACTTTAGAGTAATGATTGGGGTGATTTAGTCAGAAATGACAGTGGGCATGTTTTAAGACATGGCTGTTGTGTCTACTCCAACTCTAAGCTGTGTACTCCACAGAGCAGCATCTACAGAGAAAGCACTGGTAAAACGTTCTGTGAAAGCCTCCGAATTTACACAGCATGCTCCCAGCAACACTCCTCTCCCAAGTGTCTAAAAGGCATGGCGTAGAAACATTTAACCAATAAGAATGGCAAACAGGTGGCCGCCTCTCTAGTGACCCACAGAAGCCAGCCTCAGGATCAAACACAGCTTCAAGCTAAAAGTCGATGCCACCTCGGGGAACCTTCGAGGATGGCTTTGGAATCTGGTGTAGAGTTTGATTGGCACATCATGTGTCACCTACCTGCTGACCACAGATAAGCCGTTACAGCATCAATTGGGATGGAGTTGCCATTTGACTGTTGCTTATGAAAAGCATCTGTGCTATTACAGGCCCTCCATCTCCAGGGAGAGCACAGAGAAGTCCCAGCAAGAAGAGGAGGGAGAGCTGGAGAAATCACAGAAGATCCCAGAGGCTTTTTGCCCACTGGATACCAACAAGAGCCTGCGGTCTGGGGTTCAGCAACATAGAAAGCCAGGATAGAGGAGGTCACAGGGTGGGCATGGGGGTCCTAGCAGAGTCTAGTTTCTCCACTTTTCAGATTTAAGGGTAAGAGGATTAAATTTTAGCAAAATCTCACCAGAAAGCAACATAAAGTAAACAGTTGTAATTAGAAAAATCACAAGGCTGTGCCTTAATAGAGAGGGTCCCCAAAGTCCAGGAAGCCAGCACCATCTTGTCCCTTACAGGCTCTGGTCATCTCTGAGACAACACATGCCTCCCTGGTGAGAGGTGACAGCCACCAGAGAGTCAAGAAAATGATGTTGGTGACCAATTTAAAAACAAGTTGTCCACACAAACTGAGAAATAAACAAAATAAAGAAAATAAGAATTTCACCAGAAATTAATGATATTAAAAAAATAAAAAAAAAACATCTGGAGAGAAATAAAAGTGAAGAATTTAATTCCCTAAATAAATAACACATGAGTTTAGAAAAAAATAGACACAACAGAAGACCTTTCTCATAAGCTAGAAAATTTGGAAATGTAGACACGAACCCCTACAACAGCATAAAGAAGAAGTAGGGTTTTAGGCTTGGGAGAGCAGCTCAGCAGTAGAGCCCACATGCTCAGGGTCCAGGGCTCTGTCCTAAGTATTGCAAAGATCAGAGGTGTAGCAGAAAGCCTGTATGCCAGCCAAAATGGAAGAGAGAGAAAGAGAGAGAGAGAGAGAGAGAGAGAGAGAGAGAGAGAGAGAGAGAGAGAGAGAGAGAGAATAGTTTTTATTACTGTGGCAGCATTATGTCACCATGGCAACACTACTGATCACACATGCAGAGAAAAGGTTTATTCAGGAGAACTGCTCTGTGAACGAGTGACCACGTTCCTTTGGTTTCTGCTAAGATGTGTGTGGCAGGGATAGTCAAGAAACCAACCATTTGCTTCATCAGACAAAAGTGAAGGGAAAGAGGAAAAGGCAGTGAAGCCTAGAAGATCCTTTGAGTTAGTGCCATATCCCAAAGTTTCCATCACTTTCCACTGTATCACCCTGGAAAACAAACCCTAACAATACAGATTCCATACCCCCACAGAGCAGGTACTGTAACAGAATATCGGGACAGGGTGATGTTAGGAAGACAAGTGGTTTACTTTGGCTTAGAGATCTTGAGGCACAAGCACAAGAATCTGTTAATAGCCATCATGCTGACAGTCCTAAGACAGAATAGCACATTGTGTGACAGGAGACAGCTATGTCCTACCACAATGACCTTACAAAAGCCTCTACACACCATAAACAAATTAAATTTCCACACCTTCAGAGCCTCACAGGAGGATAAAAGTTCAATACCCCAAGCCATGTGGGGTACACTCAAACCATACCCAAACCAGAGAAACAAAGGATATGAAAGGATAGTTAGAAATTTTAAAAAGAGAAAGGAAAAAGGAAAAAAGAAAAAAAAATCACATACTCAAGAAAGCCAGCAAATCCCTCTTGGCTAGCCGAATAAAGAGAAAACAATGGAAAGTGGAAATCATCTTAAAAGGAGCAAAGATATTGAAACACACACACACAGTATACACTACACACACCTGAACATACACACACCTGAACACACACATTTACACACTAGCACACATACACATACCTGCATGCATTCATATACACATACATACCTTAACATATACACATACACCAGAACAATACACACACCTGCATACACACTTACGTATATATACACACCAGTAAACACATAAAGAAATGGAAATACACACACATCCTGAACACACACATATAAACATCAGCACACATACACACATCTGCACACACATGCACATACATTAATGTAATAGGTGGTAGGATATTGGTGTCTAAATAATTAGAGGAAGAGAACATAAGCTTCCTGTCTATTGCTGTATGGTGTGCTGTGCACAGGCACACATATCCGTGTACCTGTATATACACATATGCCTATATGCATACTTATACCTGCACAATACACACACCTGCACACATACTTGCATATACACATACACCTGGATACATACTCATACCTGCACACACACACAAACACACACACACACACACACACACACACACTTGCATGCCTGCTCAAACCTACACACTCATACCTGTACACACACATACACCTGCATACACACAAACACATACACACATCAGCACACATACATACAATTGCACACGTGTGTGAAAATGCAGACCTTCATAGAAACGACAAAGTCTGACAATTTCTGACAGAAATGATGGGAAAAAAATAAAACCTTTTAAATGTTGAAAGAAAACAATCTCCAGCCTAGAATTCTATACCCAAGAAAATATTCTGTTAAAAAAAAAAACTTAGAAGTAAAATAAAGATCACTTTTAGGAAATCAATGTGCAGGTGTGTGTATTGTGCAGTTATGAGTGTGCATACAGGTGTATGTGTGTATGCAAGTGAGTGTGCATACAAGTGTATGTGTGTATGCAAGTACGTGTGCAGGTGTGTTTGTGGGTGCAGGTGTCTGTATGAGTGCTTCACTAAAGCAAAGCAGAGGAAAACCAGATACACAGGAAGAAATAAGGATGGATGGAATTGGGCAATACACTGTGCCAAAATTCCAGAAGCCAAGAGACAAAACCATCTCATTCCTGCAAGTAGCCAAACAAACCAACAAACAACAGTCCTGTGTGTGTCCGAAAGGAAACAGGACTCAGACGCAGGTCTAATGGGATCCTTGGGAATTTAACTTGTAAAGAGGGATGGGTGGGCTGATCAAGGAAAGAGACACAACCAAACCAATCAGGGATGCGGTGAGCTTCCTCCAGTGGTGCTTAGGTTGATTAGGATGAAAAGCCCCTCACGGTGGGAGACGTCCAGACTCTAAAGGTCAAGGGTTCATCACTGAGGAGAGCTGGAAATGCACAGGATGAAGGTTAAAAATGGAGCTTCCATACCCAACGGGGGATGAGGGGATGCTCACCAGCACAGTGGTCATCCCCGGGCCAGAGCCCTGAAGGGCAGTGGTGGCTTCAAGTCTTACGGCCACTGGGTACTACATCATCAGCAGTCAGTATGTGCTGGGGGAGGTCTCGTGGGGAATGCAGGATTCCGATAGCTAACATCTACTTAGGTTATATATTTTTTTCTTGTCTCATTTATTTGTAAAATCAGCACAGGACACTGGTCATCTGCAATAGTGTGTAGCTGGGTGTGTCACCACAGTCTGTCTGCACATTGGCAGGAGCCTTTCCTATGGAGCCTTCACAGGGACCTGGGCACCTTTGGGGACCTGAGCTGGAGCTGAAGCCTGGGCCTTAGCTGGAGCTTTGACCTCTGTCTTGGTTTCAACCTTGGGCTTTGATTGGTAGAGCCTACGTACAACCCTTGGCCATGTAGCTTTAAATTCTCTTCCCAAGCTTGGGGTGAGCGATGAAAGCCAAATGGCTGAGTTTGCGGCTGGGGCCCTTTGGCATCTTGGGCTTGATGGCCTCAGGCTTCACAAGGGCCTTGATGTTCCTTGGGAATTTGGGGTCAACTCCCTTAAGAGAGGTATCTTTGTGACTGGGGTTTCTTGATGCCATTTCTGTGCCATTTGCGGGACTGGTTGTGTGTGGTGTGGTTCTTGGACTTGGCCATGTCTGTACGGTAACCCAGGGCTCCCTAGGTTATATTTTAAAAGAATTATGTGCATGAAGTTTTGAGATGGATACCAGGAGACTTTCAAGCCAACAGGTCCCAGCTTGCTTTGAAGAAATTAGTAACCCAGGACCCTGAATTCAGAGGCCATCTGGAAAGGCTTGGGTGTGATTTAAGGGAGTGTCCAAAGGCTCATGTGGTGGAAGCTGTCTTCACAGTGCAGTGATGTTGAGGGTGGGAGCTTTCGAAGGTGAGACCTTGTCAAAGGTCTTTAGGTCAACAGAGGTTCTAACCACAGCAAACTGTGGGACTCGGTTTCTCTGGCAAGGTGATCTTTCCTTCTTAAACCTTCTACCTCTCAGCGCTAATCGCCAAGAGGTGATGCAGCCAACGGGGCCTTCACCAGAGCGGTTGCTGTGTTGTTTTGATTTCAGCCTCTACATCCAAGTACTGAATAGACCTCTTTTCTCCAAAAGTATCCATTCTCTGGTATTTTAGTACTAAAGAAACAATAAGATACAACCTTTGGTCCGCTTCTCATAATCAGGAAGGAAGGGCCAGGGTAATGAAGGTGAAGGGTAAGGACAACAGCCCCTGCTTTCCTCACCTGCAGAATTCCAAACGGCTGTTCCCTAAAAGCTTTAAAACACAATGTCTGTGGCATTTGGACTGATTGGCACCAATCACCATAGCAACAGCATGAGCAAAAATGATGAAATCTGAGGTAGAACCCATTATGCCCTCTGCCCCTGCCACATCTTTGTGTGAGCACGTTCACACAGGTGCACATGTATGTGCAGGGGCTTATGTACATGTGTGCATGTGGAGGTTGGCACTTAACCTCAGGTGCTATGCACCTCTTCTTCTTTAAGACATGTCATTTCTTGCATGAAGACTGTCAAGGTCAGTGGCTGGCCAGTGAGACCCAGAGATCCTCCCCACCTCTCTCTCTCCACCTCTCTCTCTCCACCTCTCTCTCTCCACTTCTCCCTCTCTACCTCTCCCTTTCCACTTCTCCCTTTCCACCTCTTCAGCAACTGAACTAGCATGAGTCAATTTTTTTATATTAACTTAATTCAGCATGTTCTCCATCCATACAAGGGAGCAAATCCAGAACCATAAACAACTAAGTTTTTTTTTTTTTTTTAAGAGTCAATGGAATTCCAGAGATGATGTCAATCAAGGAAGAGTCTATAATGGAGCATGTGGCATTCCTGAAGAGTCACACAAACCCAAGGGAGTAAATGAAGTCTTGAGAAGAAAGCAGAAATAGAAAGACAGCCTGCTGAAGCTGACCTGGTACAAGATTCTAGTAAGAGGCTACTGCAGATAGAGGTCTGGATTAAAGCAATGAAAACTGACAAGGCAAATGCAAACTTCAAGGACACCAAAAGTTAGGCAGCAATCATATGTCCCAACACACAAAGCTCTATAGCTTGTGCATAAACATAGTGATGTAAACTCAAGCACAGAGTTAACTGAACACATTCTGGCAGGTGAAAGCCCAATATGAAGGCATGTATGGTGGTGCAAGTCTATAAAACCAGCGACTCAGAGACTAAAGAAAGATAACATGCTGAAATCTGCCCTGGACAACACAGTGAGACCATATTGAAAGAAAAAGAGGAAGGAGGGCTAAGGATGACACTTAAAAATTAACTAATCAAGCATTAAGATACCTGCAATCCTTCATAGGAATGTGATATCGTGGTGTCTAGATGTGGAGAGGCTGAGAGTCAAGAGTTGTTACTTTGGGGCAAATTGGGACAGTGAACCATCATCTTTTCCTATCTGATATCTGGCTTTTAAAACCATGTTATTTTGGAAAATGACAACACATTAATTTAAAATAAGTAGACAAGGATGTGTTTTCCCGTTTAGTAGCACAAAACATATAATGCCCAAACCATGGTGTCAGTAACTGTTGGGAAAACTGTTGGCCCCTTTACATTTTTTAAATACAAAATAATAATAACATTCTCTTCAATTATGCCAGAATCCTTAAATCTTCCTATTTTTCATGGCACCATGAGGAAGGAGAAATATGATGTTTTTGTGCCCCTAAATACCAAAAGGATTAAGATCGGCTAGTTTCTCCAATTATCATTTCATAAATAAAGAACCCTTAGAGCTGGGGAGAAGCCAACACCCAGTCAGCTGCTGAAGACGGCACTGACACAATCCTGGAAAAATCACTCCAAATTAGGACACACCAATTGAATGGCTGAGCAAGATGTTTCGCACCTGCTATAAAGACACAAAATGCCTATTAACTACGACTTCAATACTACCGCAGTCTGAGAGGGGCTACGGAGGATAAGTTAAAGTACAGTGGAAAGCTAAAAACAGGAGGAACAGCCAGTTGAAAGAAGCTCTGGGAATTTCAAGGAGAAGCATCATACACCAAGTTTATGTGCCATTCTGGTTCGTCAACAGTCAACTTGACACAAGCTAACCTAAGAAGAGAGTCTTAATGGGAAATTATCTACATCAGCTTGTCCTGTAGCCATGCCTGTGGGTGAGTGACTTGTTAACTGGGACTGGAAGGTCCAGCCCAGTGTGGGCAGCAACATTCCCTAGGCAGAAGTTCTAAACAGTCTAACAGAGGAAAAAGGTAGCTGACAGCAAAAAAAGTGTTGGGTAAACTTGATGTCTCCTTGCTCTTGACTGCAATGTCACTAACTGCTTAAGTTCTTGCCCTAACTCTCCCAAACAATGAGCTATATTTTAGAATCACAAGTCAAATAAACACTTTTCTCTCCTACGTAGTGTTTGCCAAGGTATTTGCCATGGCAACAGAAAGGAAAAACATTAAACCAGTGAAGACTTTGAAAGATGCCACGTGGCTGTAAGGTTGGAAGTCTCTGGCTTTCTTGGCTGTGAAAAGAAAACCCTGTACCTATGACCCTACAGAACCATGAGGAAGGATGTACAGAATGTGTGTGTGTGTGTGTGTGTGTGTGTGTGAGAGAGAGAGAGAGAGAGAGAGAGAAAGAGAGAGAGAGACAGAGAGAGAGACAGAGAGAGAGACAGAGAGACAGAGACAGAGAGAGACAGAGAAACAGAGAGACAGAAACAGAAAGATGGTAATTAACCTGGCATAAATAAAAATATTCTAAAGAGACAGCTATGCCTTTCAGTCTGACTATCTGACTATTGAAACAAGGGGCAAGACCCTAAACAAACTGTAATTTCCCCAGGAATCTCATGCTGAGAGAAGGAGGAGATACCAGCTAGATGGGGACACTCTTCACAGAGTTCTAACAACTTGTCTGACACCTTACTGGATAAGACTGGGAGGGACACCACCTTGACTGGAACTACTTAAAAGTTAATGTCATTTCAGGACCCGGAACACGGACAGGAACTTCAGTAGATCTCTATCCCACTTCCCTTTCTATTTATTCCCACATTGAGTAAATCTCCTTTTTCTGCTTTCTGCTATTTTAATTGGCTTGTTGAATATGGCTGGCCAGATCTGTCAAGTTCCATACCAAATGCATGTGTGAGTATACGTATGTATATGTGATGTGTATGCATGTGTACATGTGGGTGCCTGTACGCATGTATGTAATGTGTGTGTGTGGAGTATATGAATGTGATGTGGTATGATGTGTGTGTGCTCACACAAGCAGATACCTGTGTACACATGATTAACTGGAACTGCAGGGTTTAGGTGCCTGTACATAGGAATGTAGTTCATGTAGAAGCCAAAAGTCAATATTTCTCAGTCCTTCTTTGCCTTGTTTAAAGAGAAGGATATTTTGCTGATCCAGGCCCTTACCACTAGGCTAGACTGTCTGGCCAGGTCTCCAGGACCTGCCTATCTCTGTTAGCTCTACACAAAGATTGCAGACACACACCAGCACGACCAGCTTTTTCTCTGTTATCTGAACCCAGCAGCTCATGTTTGTGCTGCAGGAACTTTTCCTACCTCTCTGGAGACTAATTTTTGCGTTTTATCGTTGTTGCTTTGGAGAAAAGGCTCTGTCAGATGTGGGGACCAAGATAGGAAGTGACAAGAACCCAAAACTGCTGTTTTGAGAATATAAAATTCAGTACTAAATGAGGCCCTGGGCCTGCGCGTTCTAAAGGAGCATGGGAGCCATGAAATTGGAGAAAGAATGGGGGGGGGGATGCTGGACTAAACATGATGGCCAAGGAAACCAGGAGTGTTTAACTGGATATACAGGGACAGGATGGACCCTGCTCAGTCACAACCCCTTTGGAGGTCGTATATCAGCTATTCTGTACATCAGAAATTTACATCGTGATTCCCAACAGTAGCAACACGACAGTATGAATTAGCAACAAAAATAATTTTATGGTTGGGAGGTCACCGCAACCCTGGAAATACGGTGTAGGATGTATCCGAACCAGAAAATCTCAATGTCGGTATAACTAACAAGTCTCAAGATGACTGGTAAGGAAACTGCTCCACCTGGACCACACTGGCCTTCCTCACCTCCTCAGTGTGACCTAAGGATCTTTAAAAAAAAAAAAAAGAAAAACTCATTATTCAAAATGCATACTTAACATCTCTCCTAAGCAGGCACTACTGCACCTGCTTCAGAAAGTACTGGGGAGGAAAATTATAGTGAAAACTCAGGGAGAGAGAGAGCTGTGCCTTTTACCTTCGGAACAAAATATCCTTTTCTGGCTGCATAAGCAATACATACTCATGGTGCTAAAGTTAGGTAATATGAAAAATTACAGAGAAGAGAATAAAAATCACTCATGAGGCTGACACAGAAAAAAAATCAATGGGAATAGTTAAGTGTAGCCGTAGCCAGAGTTCATTCTATATAGAAAGTTCATTTGATTTTCTTTATAAAGATGAGGCTGACAGTTTTTCATTAAAAAGTATATTACAGTCTATCTTGAGGTTTTTCCCTTATGGAGCATGGAGACCGGAGATTAGTCCAAGAGCTTCGTATGTGCTTGTGAATTGCTCTAGCACCCCAGGTTATGGCCACGGGCCTTCTTTATGTCTATTTTCCCCAGGCTAGACTTAAACTCTTCAGTGTAGCATGAAGAAGTCCTGAACATGCAATCCACCTGTCTCAGCTTCCTGGGTAGCTAGGCCCACAGGCATGTGCCACTGTGACTGACTCAAGACTCTCTTCACCATAGAAGAAGACACCTACTGCCATGGCCTTTTTATACACACCCCAGCTGCACGGTGAGGAATGGACAAGCTAGGGCGAAGCGTGCCTCAGCCTCCCCTCCCCCAAAGAGAGAACACCAACAGCAGGGAGAAGGCTGGAGGAGCCGCCACAGCTACCCCTCAGTATCCTGTCATATTTCCTTTTTGTTGCTGGGATAAACACAATGATCAAAGGATTTATTCGGTTTATGCTTCAGTGCCGTAACCCATCCCTGACTGAGGGAAATCAGGGCACAAACTTAACACGGGAACTGTGAAGGAAGGCTGCTTGCTGGCTGGCTCTCTGGCGACTTTACAGCCAAAGATCGCCTGCCCAGGGGTGGTGGCACCCACCGTTAACCAGGCCCTCCTGTATGAATTAAAAGTCAAAAGGATCTCCTACAGACAATGCCAGACCAAGCTGGTGAAGACAATTTACTCAGTGAGAGTCTCTCTTCCAGGTGACTCCCCCACTGACATCAGAACTCAGATCCTACGGTCTCAGATGCCTACTAAAGAGCAAAGGCTGTCCAAGAGCCATCCTGCCTTCAGTCCTACTGTGACTGCTGGGTCATCGCTACAGGCTCTCAGCCTCCCCAGTGTACAGACAGCCATTGCTGCCAACCCAGACCCTCTGTACGCATCACTATAACAAATCCCCTTCCTTATAGAATCATGCTATCTCTCACGGTCCTCTGGAGATGCTGATGAATACACTTCATACTACACACTAATTGATCTCTACTGACAGCCGTGCTTTCGTTTTCTCGACCCGTGGCACTGCCTTTGTCAGTTGCTGTAAAATAATTTTGGCAAATAGCAACAATCCAGTTTTGTTTGTTTTTGTTCTTTAGGGTTCCTGAGACACTCTCACAGATGTGTTAACTTTATGGTGATGAGTCAACATGTTTGATTTTTTTTTCTTCTGCCATCTTTTTTTTTTTTTTTTTTTTTTTTGGACTTTTTCCTACTTTGCTGCCTTCGTTTCTCCAACTTTTTCTGACTTTTGCTCTTTTAACAACTTCTTGGTTGTTGCTTTCATTCTCTGGTGAGGAATGCCTATCACAAGGCTCTCCATTCTGCTCTGCCCCTTGAATTCTGTCAAGGAAGCTGCATTAGCATCTGGAACTCAAACTTCACTTTGCATTCCGAGGCTTTAACCACTGGCTTCTGCATTATTGATGCCGACGCCTCCCACTTCCCGACTTATCTTTATTGATACGCTTTCTATTTCAATTATGCACTTCAGGACATTTCTGCTTTCAGAAGTGGCTCGCAGAGGCCGAGCTCACTGTCCGGCTGAGAGTGATTTTCATTTGCACACTGTTGCAGATGAGCGGGGAGGCCTGGAGAATCCTCGCTTACTAATCGGGTCCCTCCACAGCACGGAGGCACTGTCACCTGTTATTCTCTTAGTGTTGAGCATTCAAATCTAGACCAGGGCTGGCTGGCAAGACGGGTCAGCAAGTAAGGGTGTCTGCCACTAACCTGAGGACTCGTGGGGTGGAAGGGAAAACCTGACCCACAGCTACATCTAGTTAAGCACACATGCATCATTAACTATATATAAATAGAAACAATTTTAAAATCTTCTTGAAAAATGTTCATTTATTTGTTTTATGTATGTGAGTATACTGTAGCTGCCTTCAGACACACCAGAAGAAGACATCAGATCCCATGACAGATGGTTGTGAGCCACCATGTGGCTGCTGGGAATTGAACTCGGGACCTCTGGAAGAGCAGTCAGTGCTCTTAATCACTGAGTTATCTCTCCAGCCCCAATTTTTAAAATCTTGTATCGCCTGCTTTTTTGCTTTGCTTAAAGTATCCTTCCTTCTCTGTTCATGTTTATCTTTGGTTGTTTTTATTTACTCAGAGGCTTTTTTAGAACACCAAAACCAGAGCTAAGGCACCTAGCCATGCCTTTCTGAGCCCCTGCGTCTTCACAGTTTCCCAGCCTTGTTTCTCTCTTCTTGGTGTGAGGTGTGTAGTCTTCTCCACAGAAACGCATTCCTGCCTCTGTCATACCTTATTGGTGTGGCTTCCGCTCAAATCTCGCTGAGCTCATAGACCATAGCCTTTCATAGTCTTATTCCACTCTCTGTTTATACACACAACATTCACTCCAAAAGAGTTGGAAGTTGGAAGGTAATGGCTGCTAGGGGAGGGGAGTGTGCACGGGTCTACACAGATGTGTTCATTCACACAGACACACGTGGAGGTCAGAGGTTGATGTCAGGATGTCTGTCTGCTTTAATCATTTTCACCTCGTTTTTCTTTTCTTTTTTTTAAAGATTTATTTATTTATTATATATAAGTACACTGTATCTGTCTGCAGACACCAGAAAAGGGCATCAGATCCCATTACAGATGGTTGTGAGCCACCATGGTTGCTGGGGTTTGAACTCGGGACCTCTGGAAGAGCAGTCAATGCTCTTAACCACTGAGTCATCTCTCCAGCCCTCATCTTATTTTTGAGACAGAGTTTTTCACTAAACTTACAACTTGTTATTGTCTGGTATCCCAGCGGCTATATCCTGTAGCTACAACAGAACAAATTATTTTCCCCCTACTCTACTATTTATAAGAATAGCGTTGAGAAAGGTAGATTGCTCAAGCACCAAATCCCAGTGTCTAATTGGGCATAGCTCATATGTGTATTATTGTCCTGCTGTTAAAATTAACTGCCACACACTCAAGGGCTTTAAAAAAACACAAGTTTAGCATGTCACCAGCCTGGAGGTCAGGAGTCCCACATGGGCTGATGGGGTTGTGCTCCATCTGGAGGTTCCTGGGACTATGCCTTTCCTTGCCTTTTCCAGCCTCAGTGATTCCCATTTCTCTGACTGACTCCCAGTCTCCCTTTTCCTGCCATATAGACTCCAGTGACTACACTGAGCACCTCAACAGCCCAGATGGTATCTGTACCAAGGGCACCTCACTTAACCACACTTGTGCTGTCCCTCTGACATGGAAGCCAACACACCCATGGGTTCTCTTGATGAGAACACGGCCTTCTGCTTATACGCCTAGGAACATCCTCCCCCTTCCCCCTCTCTTTTTCTGCCCTTCCTACCTGTGCTAGGGATGGAACCCAGGAGTCCAAGCTTCATCTCCAGCACCCAAACCTTTAGTGAGGCCAAACAAATCCCAAGGCAAGAAGTGCCAAAATGAACATCACCATTTCTGGAACCTGCTGTTTTAGAACCCTTCACTTACTTCAAAGTAAGTCACTAGACTTGACGGGAGGCAAAAGGCCAAGAAGCAGAATTTGATGGGAGGGCCAACAATTGACCGGCCCAGATTGAGGGAGCCTGAGAGCAAGGCCACCCCTGACACTGCTGATGGTGCTCTACTCGCAGGCAGAAGCCTAGCATAAATGTCATATATGGCTTCATCCAGCTGCTGTGGGAAGCTGATGCTGAGACTGATGCGGAGGGGACCAAGGACACAAGAAAACCTACTTGGGCCCAGGAGGCTCATGGAGATTGAACCACCAACCAGCAAGCACACAAGGGATGGTCCCGGGCCCCTGCACATGGGTAACAGTCTTGCAGCTGGGTCTTCATGTGGGGCTCATGAAGGGGTAGCAGTGGCTGTTTCTGAGTACAGTGTCTGTTTCTGGATCCCCTTCCCCTAACTGAGCTACCTGTCTAGCCTCCTAGTCTTGCTGCAGCTTGATATCCCAGGGCTGTCCTTAGGAGGCCTCCCTTTCCTGGGGAGAAGAGAATAAGGGGTGAGTTGGGTGGGGAAGGAAGGTAAGAGAGGGGTGCTGGGAGGAAAAGAGGGAGGGAAAGCTTCGGTCAGAATATAAAGTGAATACATTTTAAAAAGTAAATAACTAAGACCTGTGAAGCATTGGTGATCATTAAAATAAACAGATCACATCCACTACCACCATCACCCCAGTTAAAAAGGAACTCTATGGTATATGCCTAGGCACACCTATTTCAAGAACTGAATTTCAAGTGTGAAATCAAATTTATGAAAAGAAGGTGTGTTTATGAATCAGAGAACAAAATAATAATGAAATGAAAAACCTGGGCTGATGAATCCTTAAATTCGGTTCCACTTTCCCTTCTTAGCTGTTGCAGTAATCTTTTTAGCTAACTGGACTTCTGTACAGTCCAAATAGATGTCAATTTTGTTAAAGACTTACCTTTCCATTTCCTCTTAAGACTACCTCATCAAATAGTAAGACTCTGGACTGTTTCAGTACATTTTTAGGGAGAAGAAAGAATGGCTTTGCAGTCCATGGACCCTATTCCACACGTGTTACTATTTCTATTTAAATGCCACCCAGAAAGTGGCTTCATGATGTGGGGCTTTCTGAGCTGTCTTCTGCTGGCAGAGAGAAACCTCAGGATAATGAAAATGTCATGGAATAGCATCACATTTAGGAAACATGGAATTTTTTTAAGTGCCTATCAGTCACCCTTAATGCTTGCCAAATGAAATGAATAAAATCCGGTCACGGATCATCAGACGCCCAAGTTGCAACATTTGCCGTATGGAAGCAACACCAGGAAAACCAATACCTGAGGTCTTCTGGGCAGCTGGTCCCCTGTGCCCACACTGAAGTTGCCCAGCTGACCCATCCTGACCTGTTCGCACTCTCAAAGCATCACCCAGGCTGCTCCAGCTGCAGCGCGCACACCTACCGAGTGGGTTTTGAATCCAAGTATTCTGTGTTAAACTTGGGACTGGGAGAACGTGGCCAGGATCTTATAGTGTAGCCCAAGCTGGCCTGGAACATGTATAAGTCCTCATGTCTCATTCCCTTGAACACTGAAATTGCAGGCATGTGTGTTCGTAGCTGGTTTTATGTGGTGTGTGAGGGATTGAGCCCAGGGCATAATGAATAAGAAATAAGCATCCCACCAACTAAGCTACGTAACCAGCCTGAAAGTTAAAAGTTTCATATCAATGGATTTGATGTGTATACACTACATTGTCTTTGCTCCATTAGGAATGTCACTCACAATTTGTGGTTGAAAGTCTTCCCATCCTTTTGCTCTGGCAGGATCTGGCCAGGGGTTGGGGGTAGGTCAAAAGCATTTTATGGTTAAAACTTGTAGTGATGATTTGAAGCTACCTGTCCCAGGTTTCTTACAGACATAACAGCATCATCAGGGATGACAGGCTAACAGTGATGCCTCCATCCCACCCCAGGCATGTGAGGACACCTCCACGCTTAGCAGGCCACTCACACCCACCTGTGCAACAGCAATGGCCAGGCTTTCAAATACTCCTTAGTCTTTCTCTTTTCTGAAGACCAGAAGCCTATGCTAGAGCCCCAGACCACCTTTCGTACTTCTCCGAGAAGCTGGCTTCTAAGGTAAAGGCCAAGGAGATGCCCGAAGTGGAAGAGGGAACAAGAACTCGTGTTGGCTATTGTGCCCAGGGACCATTCTGCACAGGAGGTGATAAGGAACTGGAGTCTTGGGTGTATGTGACATTCAAAGCCAAGGTAGATGTTCCTGATGTTGCCCAGCCTGAGTGATGGGAGGGCAACACCCAAGAAAACAAACTGGCACTAAGATGCAGAAATAAGAGATGGCAGCAAACCGGGTAGCTCATCTCACACGCTGTCCTCCCAAGGCGCAGGAATCGCTGGAAGGGGAATTGGAAAGACTGTAAGAGGCAGAAGCAGTGGAGGGATATTTTGGGAAACACTGTCCTTTGGACACAGCAGAGCAGCTGCACATATGAACTCATAGCACGTGTGACAGTACACACATATCCTACATGAGCTCAAGTCAGGTGAATCCCAACATGGAGTGGGGTTTGATAACTGAGGAGTGACTGGCACTTGATAACTGTTGGGGGTGGGGGTGGGGAGGGAGAGTCAGCTTTAAAGGTGCAGCCCCTGATAAGTTGACCAAGCTCTGGTAGAAGAGCACACATCCATATATGGGTAGCACAAGTCAGACTTGACGGTGTGGGACCAGAAGACACACAAAGTTGAGTGGCTAAAGGAGAAGGGGTGGGAAATGATCAACATGCATTGTGCAAAATCCTGAAAGAATGGCTTTTAAAGTTGAACAATAATAAATTGTTCATTGGTGATCTCAACAGTGCAGGACATCAGACGAGGCTAGAAGTCTGAGGCATAACCTAGAGGTTTGATTGCTTCTACTATTGACAGGCAGCTTCCTCATGCTTGGATGCATCTACATCTTCAAAGCCCGTTCAGACGCCTTCAGCACAAGAAAGCCTTCAGTCCAAAGCAGAGCCCAGTGCCTTCTATGGCAATGTAGTTTCATTTACAACTTATTTGCCTTTAATGCATGTCTCAATATCAAAATATTATTTATTATGTGCTGTTCCTAATCATGAATATATACTGGCTAGTCAGAGACCCAGTCTGTATTGCCCACAGTCCAGAAGCGAGAGAAAGCCCAGCTCACAGCAGCATTATGGTGGATACAGATATATGTGTGGTTGGGTAGGTAAACAGACAGACGGATGGATGGAGGGAGAACAGAAGTGGGAAGAGGAGAGAGTGCCAAGAGAATCTAAAAGAAGCGGTGGCATTAGTCACCACTGTACCCCCAAAGCTAATCTATTAAGCTTTACCTTTTCCCGGAGACCCTCCCCTCCCCACAAAGAGCCAATGACCACACTTTCACCACATTTTGGATATGGCAAAAGAAGCAAAAGGAAGACAACAAAGTATTGAATGGGAATGCCCAGGGTCTCAGGGTTGCCCTTTCCTGCCTGTCTAAGCTCCACCCTCCCCAGTGCCTACCAGCAACTCCCCTTTGTAGAAGTCTACCGAAGCTGGCTTCTGTTGCTTACTCCAAGACACAACTGTTCCAAATGTCTAAATCGTACTAATGGGTTGTTCGCACACATTGGGTACCGAACTGTGTTTCCTTGCTCACCCCAACCTCACAGGGATCTGATGGGGGAACAAACCATTACAACTCAGCATTCTGAAGATGAGAAACAAGAGGCCTCCTGGAACAGGTCAGGACACCAACATAAACCCCATAGGGGTTGGGAGGTTAGAGCTGGCCTCTGGCTCTGTCAGCTGTCTGAACTACTGGAACATTCTCCCTGCTGAGCCTCCACTCATACAGCTCGATTTTGGTACATAGAGAACGAAGCGTTGTGGAGGCTCTTTATGAACTTGCTTACAGTGGGACCCACCTGTGTCACCCTATCACAGCTCTGAACGTGCTGGGACTCACTCCCCTCACCATATAATCCTACAACTGACTCTAGGGACATTTTATAGCCTTGTCTTAAACAAAACTGAAAACTTTAAGAATAAAACCTATTTTTGTGAGACCCTCTACCCCCAAATGGATGTGGCTTATAGAACCTTTTTTTAAATCATTTTTAGACATAAGTAGCAGTAAGCCTCCTGGTTTGATGAGGATCTTAGACTCCCTGGTGTCTGCAGGTACAGGGTATACAGAACCACTTGAAGAAACACGATGCGTAAATTGAAAAGCTAAATAAATCTCATAAAGCCTATTTCCACACACAGAGAAATTTAGATAACAAGTTTTCAAAGGCCAGGAGTGGGAGGTAGACATGAGGAAATCAATCCAATTGCCTCTCGTTCTGGGAGTAGGAACCCCCCTTTTCAATCCTTCAAATTAATGGAATGAGCACAAGACCACTCTGATTAGAAAGTCCGCAATAATAGAAGCCTGCAGTACATTTGCATTTTCCTTCGATGCGAGCAGGCTATGTTGATAGTCGGAAGAACCGTGACAAATTGGCTGGGATTCCATCCTTTGTCGCTGTAAGATGGCTCTCTGGCTGTACAGGCAGTCTCACTGTAGAACACACCTACCTCCCAGAGGACATGCAGAGTGGGGCAGTTAAAGGTGAAATCGTGATGTGTTCTCTCTGTGCAACAGCTCCAACTGGAACTTAAAAGGCAAAGCCTGCACACACACACACACACACACACACACACACACATATATATATAACTTCTATTATTTCTATTCACTTGGGACCACAATAAGTTCCATGTCACACACACACAAACACACACACACACACACACACACACACACACACACACACACATATATATATATATATATATATATATATATATATATATATATAACTTCTATTATTTCTATTCACTTGGGACCACAATAAGTTCCATGTCTGGTTCTGGGCTCAGCCATTGGGTTCAACATCCCATGCCCTCTCTGCCCAGAGCTGTCAGGTCTGAATCATTGGATTTGTTTTTCTCTTCTATCACCAACCCTCCCCATTAATGCCTTTTCATGGTCTCAGTCTCCCCCTAAGCATCACCTCTGGGTCTTTTGCCTTGACAGATGCTCTTGCATCTTCACCATATTACATCTTAGGAAAAGCGAGGTGTCTCCCCCACTGAACTTCTCTCCCAGTTCAGCCCATAGAGGGTCACTCACAGCCGGGTCACTCATTCTAGGAAACCCCACTGCTATGGAGGAGTCTGGGAGTGTTCCAATAGCACCACGGCAGTGCACATATACAGGAGCTGGAGGGTCTGTCTCAGAACCAGCCTCAGTTTTCACACTGCTACTTCCTGGTGGCGGCTGTGGCTTCTCCTAACTACTATATGGGATCTTTAACTAGAATCTCGAAGTTCACTGTGCTCCATTTTTGACTTCTGACGCATTGCCGGGCATCAGTCTCTAATAGGGAAGCCAAGGTTAAACATTGGTTGTCTCTGTTCTCAGCATCTCCACCCCAGTGAGCCACCACATCACCAGGAGAAGTCACTCCAACACTCTCCAGTGTTGCTGAAGCTTACAGAGCCCTGGAGGTCAGGGGTAGTAAGCACACTTTCAACTACATATTCGTATTAGCACAGATGTGTGACAAAGGCCGTGCCTGCCCAAGAAATATCACAGGTCTCTCTTTCATTTTTGCTCCTTTCCATCCTGAACTGAGAGGAGGTGGCATGGGGGTGTCTCCGTGGTAAAGCGACTGATGAGCACGTCAGTCATGACTCTAGCTTTGAGAAGCAATAACGATAGTAATATTTAAGTGAATGAAGGGCCAAATATCCCCTTCGCCCTTTGCAATTGCAAACCACACTGGCGATGTCCGTACTTTTCATCCCAAGTGTGTTTATGTTAGTCTCCAAGAGAAAGCCCAAATCATTTAATGATATCTCACTCTGCATCACATAATATAGCTAATTTAAAACCATTGTTTTTGGAGTCAAAATGATCTCCAGGAGGTCTCTTTCACTCTTCCAGTCCTAGGGGAAAGCCGCCATCAAATGTTCTGGGCCCGCATCAGAGCCTGTCTGGGCTCAGATGAAAATTCCACAGGAGAAGCCCCCCAGCACTCTTGCTCCTCAAAGTACATCCTTGGAGACACCAAAATGGGGTTTGCTCTCATGAAAAAGGCACAGCTACTTTTTAGCCCTACATTCTGATCAGCCTCCTTACCTAGAGTGGGCCATCCTCAGCTTCTGCTAACTGGAAGTTGCATACCCTGGCAAGGTGGCCCATGACTGCCCTTACACATTGCCTGAAACAGATGACCAAAACAACAACAGCAATAAGAACAGAGACGCATGCAAACAAGCAAACCCATGGCACAAAAGATTGTGTTTCCTATAGTTCCCAGTGTCATGCTGTTTGCGTGCATCTTGAGGAATTCAAGAATCCCTGGAAACCTTTCAAAGGTGTCCTATAGGCTTCCCTGATTGCAGACTTCAGCAGTAGAAGCAAACACTGACATGTTTCATTCATTGTTTCTGCTTTGAAAGAGGCTACTGCTTCATACCAAGCCCAGAATTCACTTAAGTCTTTAAAAAGATGTTCCCCAAGTGCACAGGTCTATACTGTGAATTGCCTCAGCCTCTCCAAACGAGCCTCACATCTGACAGTTTGATTCAGGAGAGCTGGATAATTAGTTACATTCTTTGCCTCTCGTTAGCATCCCTTCGCCTGTCCGGGATCCCGTGCTAATCTACGATCATACAATGCATCATAACTAAGATTCTAGGTCCCCAAGAAGACTGCATACTAAACATCAGTGAGCATTCATCTGTACACAAGGCATCTGCACACACCGACAAATAAGCCACCAAGAAAAGAATGTCACTCTGGTGGATCTAACCCAAGGCAAACATGAGCAAATGACTTCTAGGTGAATTAATTCTACCTGGAGTTCATTTGCACTTCTCAAGCTAAGATCACCGGGGCAGGGCAAGAAGGCAGCAGTTGGTACAGCCGGGTTCCACATTTGGGACCTCGTGATTTAGACCCTGAAGAAGTATTCTGTGTTCAAATGAACAGTTCAGAGTAGTATTTTGATGAGAGAATTCACAAAGAAACATGACAGACCCAGTCCAAAGACTCCATGACTCATGTTTCTCAAAACACAGTTCATGGACCCCGAGAATCTCAGTGAGAGCTATGGCTGCAAGTTTGGCTCCCTCAAATGCCCTCATTTACCCCAGAGCTACTGGGCAGCCCGCCTTCTGTTCTTTCCCATGTTCCCCCTCTTCCCGCCACTCACCAAGGCATTTCCTTCTTACCCTGTTCTACTTGACAAAGAGGCATTTGCTCCTGTCAGCATAATTCCTCCCCATTGTCCTTTTGTGAGGAAAGTCCATTTTTGTCTGGAGTTTTTGTTTTCAAGCTATTGAATATGCGAGCATAGAGATCGCTGGCTACTCTGTGCTTAGGACTGGTCCAGGCGAAGAACAATGAGTAAGACTTTAGTCTCTCTTGCAGATGCTCCTCACACCCAGATGCTCCTCAACACTCAGATGCTCCTCACACCCAGATGCTCCTCACACCCAGATGCTCCTCACACCCAGATGCTCCTCAACACATGGGAAAACCCTGATAGAAAAGCACTGTAAACTGAAATATCAGGAATTCATTAATACACAAGAGGCAGGTGGCAGAGATGGGAATTTTTTAAACAGGATGAAACATGAGACCATAAACTATGATGTCCACAGACACTGGCCAGACATAATACTATGGAGTATGTTTCCCTTTCATGACTGTGTGGCTGGCTGGAAACACAGTTCACTATTACTGCCCAACACGACAGAGGTATGGAGTGCATCGTGCTTGCCTTTAAAACTATCAAAGTTCAAAACTGAAAGATTTATCCTATTGACTATTAATCACTTTGGCTTCACATTAATTTAAATATAAGACAAAATATCACAAGTTGGAGAACCAATCAAATTGTGAAATGGATATTAAAGAAGAAACTCTCCCAGATCCAGCTAGATGCAGTCAGTGATGCATCTATATGATGGTTCATATATGCTCGGCCCTGGAAATGGCACTATTAGGAGGTGTGACCTTATTAGAGTGGGTGTGGCCTTGTTGGAATGGGCGTGGCCTTGTTGGAGTAGTTGTGGCCTTGATGGAATATGTGTTGCTTTGTTGGAGGAAGGGTTTCATTGTGGGGGTGGGCTTTAAGACCCTCCTCCTAGCTCCATGGAAACCAGTCTTCTCCTGTTTGCCTTCAGAACAAGATGTAGAACTCTCAGCTCTTCCAACATCATGCCTGCCTGGATGAGGCCATGTTCCTGCCATCATGATAATTGACTAAACCTCTGATCCTGTAAGCCAGCCCCAATTAAATGTTATCCTTTATTTAAGAGTTGCTTTGGTCATGGTGTCTGTTCATAGCAGTAAAACCCTAAGACAATCTACCTGGAGCTAAGATGGGGCTGGGGTTGTTTTCAGCATTACTTGCTTAACTTCTGCTACCTTATTGCTGCTAGGGAGAAGTGAACATCCATTCACCTATGTTAGGACACTGACAACCACCCAAAGGCATGTCTTCACCCACATCAAGCCTGGACAAACAATGATATCAACTAGGGTTCCTTATAGGAGCATGGGTGAAAGACAGGTTATAGAACCTTAGTTGATTCTGAGTTACATCACTGAAAAGGAGTCTGCCCTCACCCCAGCAGTTGTTAACCATTTATATCTATCCTGGGAGGGAGGGGCTCATACACCGTCTTCTGTGCTCTCTTGTTCACTATCTCATGAGACCTACTGGGCTTCTGTGAAATAGTGTTAGTGAGTCCAACCCTGTGAGGACCTTGTGAGAGTGCTCACCACTGTTCTGATTTTAAGCAGCAATGAACTGAAGGACAGAGTTCTAGAGCATTCTACCCTTCCCCAGCTCTTATGTCTATCCTCTTCTATAATTCTGGAGCCTTGGAGGGCATGGTACAGATGTATGAGTTCTATCTGACACTTAGGACTGAGCATTAAGCCAACATGCTACAGTAACAGTAGCTTTTCCTTAGCACATTAACTGGTTTTCTCAGTGCCCACTTCAGAAGGAAACTCCCCTGAAGAGCATCAAAATCTATGAGGACAAACATAAGTGTTTAGAAGGCAACCTGAAAGATGCATTCTATCCACCTAACAAGAGAATAGCAGGAGTCTCTCACTAAACCTGTAACTTCTACAAGCCACAGGCTTTGCCCTGGCTTACAACACTAAATGTGGGTTCCTTTTATAGAACAAATCTTAAGTCCAACTAGAAAGTAACCACGAACCACCTACCAAAGAGAATATAAGGACTGGACCAAACGGGCAGCTTGATCTTTATGTGGGTCCCCCAACAAATGAAGCTGGGACTTACCCTGACATTTTAGGCTGCCTTGTCTAGCCTCAGTGGGAGAAGGTGTACCTAGTCCTGCAGTGACTTGAGGTGCCAGGGTGGGTTGGTACATCTTCTTCTCAGATGTAAAAGGAAGAGGTTCTGTGGGAGAAGGGCCATGGGGGTGGGGGAGACTGGGAGTGGTGGGCATGAAATTGGGATTGAGGGGGGGGGAGAGAAAGCAACTGGTTGCCCTAACAGTAGCTGTGTCAGTATTACCAACATAGTGAACCTTGCCTGGCATATTGGTAGTGGAGATTATCAGATCTATAACCGAGCAGGATTTGGTGACAACTCTCTCCCAGGCACCCTGAAAACTAGCCACAGCTCGACTCCATGTCTTGCTACATAAGTGTGGGGTGTTTTAAGCAACAGGTGTTTCCATCTTCTCTGGCATTCAGTCAAGAGCAGTGACAACAGTTGTACTGCTTGTATGTGTGTGTGTGGGGGGGGGGTGTCAGGGATCTCCCATACAACAGCTTGGAGAGAGGTGGTACTGTTTGGGGAATGAGGGGGTTCAGGGATCTCCCAGGCAACAGCTTGGGGGGAGGTTGCCAAGTCCTACTAATAGAATTTCCAGTCAGTGATTGTGTCTTCTCAGCATGCCTTCTCCCACCTGCATGGGGTGTCTCCTACATTTAAATTCCTGGATTGGTGTTGGCAGGAACTGTAGTGGGATTTTCTCCATCACCTCCTACACATCTGCACCTTCCTGGGTCATAATACCTCCAAGGACTCCCAACTGTGCCTGCCCAGAACCCTGTGGGGACTGCTACATGTATGGGTTAGCATTTCACAATGTAACTGTTTTACAGAGCTGGGGGGTGGGGAAAGGTTTCCAAATCCCCACTTCATGCATTCCAAGAGAGGATCCAGTTGATCTCAGAATTCAAAGTTACGAGCAGGGTCCAAGCATAGCTGGACAAGATCCCATGGGAATTAAAACTACTTCCTCTAAAGAGTGTTTTGGGTAGGATGGCACGGAGAGGAGGCACTGTTTTATTTATCCCTCTGGCATCCACCACCTTTCTTCCTCAAGGAGCCAGCTCACCCGCTCGCTCTGAGATTACTGTGCACTTCCTCATTCCAAATGGCTAGGCTAAGCTGGTCCACACTGACCCACCTTACCTGGAGCCAAGAAGGAAGAACTGGATGCTGTGCTGGCAGCTCCCAAGTTCTAACAGGATTGGGGCTCTCGAACTTTCTCTCTACCGTGTGCAGTGGAAAAGAGGGGAGCAGATGATGGGGCTCACAGAATTCAGGGTCACTCAAAAATGAATGTGGCAAATGCCTCTCCACTGGCCACAGGGTCCCAGCCTTGGTAGAATGTAAATGGCACGCATAGGGGCGTGGGGTAACTGTCTGTCCCTGGAATGAACTTAACCTTCCTTATCTGTAATGTTTTCTTGCTTATGTACTCACTGACCTGTTTCTTTAAGGCTTCAGCCTCACTAGCACAGGATTTGGCTGTCAGTGTTTTCAAGAGGAATGCCAGGCTGCCAGAAATTTTACCATATTTGTTTCTGAGCGACCCTGGGTTCTACAGGCCCCTTCATATACCTTCCTATTTTTTATCCCCTCCTGAGCATAGTCTCACCTTGAGTTACACAGGGATGTAAAGAATTTTAGATCTGCCAGAATCCCTATCCCTCATAGAGCTCAGCAAAGCCACTAAAACCTCACAAAATGGGTCTCAAGGTCCCCGCTAAATAACTTCTTTCTTAACTCTCCTGCAAGCAAGTAAGTCAGCACAAAACACCACTTCTCACACTCTCCGTGTCCTCAGTAACACCTGCCCCTCTGTCACCTTCCAGTTTCAGGTGTTCCTTGGTACTTTCAGGAGTGGTAACCAGGTCTCCCCACTGGCTGACATGAGTCAGGCCACCAGGGACTGGTTCCTCCCACACTACTTTATATTATGCAGCTGATGTCTCAAAGGGTAACTATATTGCTCAGTTTCTCTGCTTCCAACTCACCAAAAATAACCCCCATGTCTCTCTCTTACTTCTTGGTTAGAAGTCTCGGACTCAGTCAGGGTCAGGGGCACAGTATCCCCTGGTAATCACAGTTCCCTATACTACACAACATTAAAAGTGAGGCCCCAGGGGAAACTTCTATGGGCACTCTTGCTCTCCTCCTCCACTGTGCAACTCTTCCTAAGGATCCCAGGAAGGGGAATTTAACACAAATCTAATTTGAACTCCTTCCTTTATACATCCATCACCCACAGTAGTAAGGCATGGCAGGCCAGCCTGTCTATCTTGCCCCATCCTCCTTTGACCAACTTTTCCTACCAATTCAGAAGCCAGTGTGAAGGGAGCCATCTGCATACGTCCTTATGTGGCCAAGTTCCTTCTGGACAGACAGCTGAACATCAGCAGCACATCATATTACCCACAACCTGCTTACAATTATAACCCATAATGCTATCTCTAAGGGTTGTGCTATGATTTCAGTATTTTCTCTAGTCCACCATCCATTTTGGGGTATCCCATACTTACATATCTGAACCCACCTATATAGGGGCCATGCTGCTTCATACCACAGAGAGAAAAACCAACCTGAGATTTCCTTCATGAAATACCCCAGCTTCCGACACAGCAGCTTCGGCTCTGTGTCTTAGCACCATGTCTGCAGCAATAAGGCACGCTAGCCCAAGAGAAGAGCCACACCAGGATTGCTCCTATGAGCACTCCACCTCTCAGAATGCTTAGCTTCACTTTTTGTGTCTTGCCACAAAAGCATAGGGGATACAACCACACTCCCAAATTCATCTTAGGTTCTGTTATGTCCCTGTTTCAAGTGCCAAGTATGGAATAACTTCTTTCCCCAGGCAGAAGCAAACAAACACCGATTTACCTCAGAGAGTATACCAAAAACAGATCAAAGAAATGATCCTGCTCATGTCAAGCTGGGTGAACTAATATGTCGAGGTTACTTGCAGGAGCATCGGTGAGGTACTGCCTACAAGAGCATGGCATGACTCTTGGGTCCCCTCTCAGGAACTGTTAAAAGGGGGACTCGTGTGCCACCTTGCAAATGGAATGTTAGTGTAATCAACCTGTAAGGGTTGCATGTAGGTAACAGCTGTTTTGATTTCAAGGGGACAATGGTCATGTCACACCAAAGAGGCAAGAGTTCCACAGCACAGTCCCTGTTCCTTGATGTATTCTTTGGAGGCTAACAGTTGCACACACTTTCAAAGCAGCTTGACAATACAAGTTTAGACATTCTCCTTTGGTTCTGATCCATCATTGTGATGAGAGAAGAGGGAGGGCAGGCCCCAAAAGTAAAGCCCTCCGCTTCTTTTAAAACAAATCCCGCCAAGGAACACGTGTGTGCCAAATGTTCAAATGTCCTGGAAGGCGTTATTTCACTGTGGCTGAAAGGAAGCGTCGCACCTGGGGAGCTGCTCATCCTAGCCAGTTGGCAGGGTGCTGTGGATTTGGCCGCTGGACATCTCTCATCCTGTGAAGCCCTCAGGCCTGGCTGCCCATCCTGATTTACTGAAACATGACAGTGAGACGTGCGTGTCAGCTGGGAGCATTAGACCCTTTGCTGCTGCCGAGGCAGCCCGTGCAGGAGGGAGGCCAATTGTAACGAGCTAGATGCTGGCTCTGGGTTAAGAAGGCTGTGGTCAGCAAAATCGTCCTTGCCTGCTATTTCCTCGCAGGGCAAGAACGAAAGAAATCCTTGGCGAGAGTTCAGTTGTCGCCTTTTGTCATTTTCTGTACTGTGTCAGGTGTCATACTGTAAAACGCCTGACATTCAACTAGAGAGAAGTGTAGCTGCTTGATCCGTTTAGAACATTTAAAATTTCTCTTTCCTATGCCAACCATACCTCGTGGGTCTTAGGCCCACGCAGAGAGACCTGGGTTCTGTGATTGGAGGATAGGGATGGGGAGAGAAACCATTAACATATGAAAGAAGCCATAGACTGGAAACCCTTCTGCTCCTAGGTACACACAACAAACAAGATGTGTATGGTAAAAAGACTGGGGTATACAAACCTAGAAAGAAAAGAGTTCTTATGTAAACAATGAGACTGGTAGCATAGCACATTAGCTCTGAATGAGCCAAGCCACTGGCTTATCTGTATTTTTCTCTTCCTTAATACACGACTTCTATTTATACTACCTTACTATGTATCCCTGATGCTAGTCTTTCCTTGGTCCCAAGAACCTCAAAATCTCAGCAAGCGACACTCCCCCAACACACACACACATACTCACACACACACAC